>NC_084804.1:1722126-1787126 GCF_963583255.1 Pyrus communis
AATTCCACGTATAATGATAAAAAGCTGAGAGGTACCCCTTAGAAAAAGTCCAGTGACACCTATGAGCTTATGTTACAAAGAAATTTAATAGACAGAATCTTTCTTTCTTCAAATGGAATTGGTCTCTTCGACGTTTTATTTAAAAAAAAAAGAAAAAAAAGAAAAACAGAAAAAAAGAAAAAAAGAAAGAAAGAAAGGAATTGATCTATTTCTCGATTTAATACAAGATAGTGACCAACTAGCGATTTGTTAAATTATGAAACACAACAGAGTCGCTAGTCTTAATACCATATTAACAGTTGAAGGTTAATCAAACAAGAAGAATATTAAGATCAGAGAATGGCATGAAAGAAGGAGAAGTGAGCTGAGAAAGGAGACAGATGAATGTAATTGTTTGGATTCAATTCAATGCAATGAGAGTCATTTTACAACATGTTATTCTAACACATTTGAAAAACTAACAGACTTGTAACAAACTTAACCACTCTAAGTTGACATGGCAAGGACCAATACACATCAACCACATGCATAACTGCAATTCTACTCTGTTTATGCTTCTCAATGATATTAGTCTCTATTTGATTGGAGGAGATCTCTAGTTATGACTGATATAAATTGTAAAAAGTGTGCATTTGTTGTGAGTTTGAAACTAAATTGTGGCTAGCATCATTGGAAGAGTAGCCGCAATCGAAGATGAGAAGAGAGAAAATCAGTTACGGTGATTTAGATATGTGAACCAAAGATCTATATGGCTAGAAAATGTGATTATGAGATAGAGGCTCAGAACAAAAGAGCTGAGAAAGACATAAGAAGATTTGGAAAGAGTGTTTAAGAAAAAACATGAAGTACTTGGAGCGAACAGAAGATTTAGTGCAAAATCGAGCATAGTAACGTTTTAAAATTATATATATAGCCGAGCCTATTTAGCTAGATAAAACTTGTTATTGTTGTAATGAGAGTCAAACCAAATGCTATTCACCACAGTTGATCAAGGGAAAATACCTGCAAATCTAATTCAGGGTCAAGAAACCAGCTGGGTCGATAGTGACATTTGAGTCAAGGAACCAAGGTCTTCTGTTTAATTTGATTTTTCTTAGCATCTTCCACCTCATCTAGTCTATGAAAATCAATAATTGAAGACAGGTTGATAATTTCTGACACGGCAAGAGAGAAATGGGATCCTCAAGATCATTGCTTATCCTCATCTTCAATTCTTTTCAACCTTATTCCTCCCACCGCTTCCCAAGATGACGGTATCTGCACATATAATCCTTACTACTGCTGGAAATGTTCCGATACCGGCACCTACACGCCCGGCGGCATGTACCAAAGGAACCTCAACAGCCTCCTCTCCTCCTTCACCACAAACACCGAAATCAGTTCCGGGTTTTACAATTTTTCCAAGGGACGAGACCCCAACAAAGTCAACGCCATTGCATTGTGCAGAGGAGACCTCTCTCAGGACGCTTGCCGTACACGTCTCAAAGATTCTATAAATGCTCTCTTGCAAAATTGTTCTGCTCATCCAAAGGAAGCAATCATGTGGACAGAGCATGGTATGGTTCGATACTCGAACAACTTGATATTCGGAATTGAGAAAGAGGACCCTATAAAATTTGTGCCTGGCCAAAATCCTGCTAAGGATCCTGCACAGTTTGACCTGGTGCTTAACCCCTTGTTGAGTAGATTAATTGAAAAAGCTGCATCAGGGGACTCTATTAAAAAATTTGCAGCAGGTCATGCAACTGTCCCGGGAGGTGAAACTATATATGCACTTGTCCAGTGCACTCCAGATATAAACCAACTAAACTGCAGCCATTGCCTTACAGAAGCAGTCAAAGATATTTCCGCTTGTTGTGGTGGAATGCAAGGAGGAAGAGTTCTTAAGCCCAGCTGTAACCTAAGATATGAGGTTAGTCTTTTCTATGAGTCCACAGCCGATTTGCCAGTAAATATTCCACCTCCAGGTCCAGCACCACCAGCACCCAAAGAAGGTACGGTGAATTTTTTTCATTTCCTGCCTTTTAGCCATATGCTCTCCAAACTGAGTAATTAGAAATTTTTTCTGCACTCACATGAGGAGCGCAAGAGGTTAAAAATAGAGGTTCTAAAATTATTAGCCTTCTTAATATTTCAGCTTAAAACGTAATAAATGTTTGATCACCGTGCAATTATACGGTGTGATTCTTCATAATCGCACCCTTGTGATTTTCAGCTGCAAAGAAGAGTAACACAGAAGTTTTTTTTGTGGTAAAACTTCATACTTATCAAATTTGGGATAGTATCAGTATTCTTCAAAAAGGGTTCACAAGGGGAGAGTGTTGGCCCACATCAGTGGGGAAAATTTTTTTGAGTTTAAATATAAGTACCAGCGAGGCCCCGTAGGTCCGTCGATCCAAATATTTCAGCAAAGCGTGTGCTATTTGTTTTCTCATGAGTCACACGGTATGGTTGACTCGAGAGTCAACAAGCCATGCTTGCGAACTTGCAATTGCCATCTAATTACCTCAAACAATCACTAATTGTTAAACTTAGAAATATTTGATCAACATTTGTAATTAAGAGCGAGGGGTAGATGATGAGGAATATGTCTACGATCCCTTTTCTGTTTCTCATGAGTTTGATCGCTAGAAGTGAAGCAGTTCGTTACTTCGACCATCGCTGCCCAAACACTACCACTTTCACCCCCGCCCAAGAATACGAATCTGACCCCGACAGCTTCCAATATAATCTCCGTCAACTTCTCCAATCCCTTTCCTCGAACGCCACACGTACCGACACCGTCTTTTACACTGCCACCGCTGGCCGAAACTCAACTGAAAAGGCATATGGGATGTTTCTATGTCGCGGTGATGTCTCTACCAACGTTTGCAAAAATTGCGTGGCCGAAGCAATCATGGAGGCACCACAACGCTGCCCAGATGGAAAAGAGGTTATCATATGGTACGACGAATGCATGGTACGCTACTCGAATGAGACATTACTTTTCTCCATGAACAGTTCGCTTGAAGCGGGCTTGTGGAACAGCGTGGTTAATGAAACAGGGCAAAGCCGATATGGCCAGGTAGTGGCAACTAGTTTGCATGAGCTAACCACTGAGACTGCCAATAACAGCAAACACTTTGCAACCAAAGAAGCCAAAGTTAAAGGGTCAAATGAGACGGTGTACAGCCTTGCGCAGTGCACGCCGGACCTCTCCGCTTCAGATTGCAAACGGTATCTAGCAAATGCTACAGAAGAAGCATTATCTAGTTTATTTCAATTTCAATTGGAATTGGAATTCCGAGGGGCACGAATTGTATACCCGAGTTGTAATGTTTGGTACAATAATACCCTCTTTTACGCCATCAATTGGACCCACGCACAGCATCCTCCCACGCCAGAGGCTCTTCCTCCTGGTACTCTACAACCAAATTCGCGATTACCTATAGGTAAAGTACCTTGTGCACGTAAAAAAGATTTATGCCATCAGTTGTAGTGTTCAATGATGAGAGTACCAATATCAGTTCTCTTGTTAATTCGTTTTTTATAGTTTTAAATCAAGATTTAGATTGAGAGTACCAATAACAGTTCTGTTGTTAATTCGTTTTTTATATTTTTAAATCAAGATTTAGATATACGTATGACCTCCGATCTTGTCGGTCATTAGATGGATATTTTGTGGATAAGAGTAAGTATATTATAAAGGGAAAGAATACAGTATTCAGAAAATAAACATGTTCAACTAGTTAAATTAATCAATGGAAATTGTGAGTTTAAAAGCACAAAAAGAGCTTTATGACAAGAAAACTCAAACTGTTCTTACTGCAGGAAGAAGGAAACACTCCTCTGTAACTATCATTGTTGTTGTGAGTGTTGTAATTGCTATTCTAGTTGTCTCTCTGGTCCTTGTAGCTTTGGGCTACTGCCTCCCGGGCAGAAGAGAAAGAAAGAAGAACGATGAGGCTCTGCAACAAGAAAATGGCAAACAGCAAGGTAAGGGAAAACAAATGAAACCCAAAAGTTAGAACTGAAAATTTTGAATTTGTTTTGACGTGTCTGGCATAAGATCATAACTTTCTTTGCAATGCAAAAGATATGAGGACGGCTGAGTCCTTGCAATTTGATTTGGGAACTCTCGAAACTGCCACAAATAAGTTCTCCGAAGATAACAAGTTAGGCGAAGGTGGATTCGGTGCAGTTTTCAAGGTGATAACCCAACAAATATATAATGCATTAGTTCATGAGTCATTCTATTAATCCAACATTGTATAGTATATATGTTGCTTAGATCACAACAGAATTGTTGGATAAACTAAAGTACTATGTACCTTCTCACAGGGAATGCTTATTAATGGACAAGAAATAGCAGTAAAGAGGTTGTCAAAAAGCTCCGAACAAGGTGTACAAGAATTTAAGAATGAGGTTGTATTGGTAGCCAAGCTTCAACACAGAAATCTTGTCAGGCTTTTAGGATTTTGCTTGGAAGGAGAAGAAACCTTACTTGTTTATGAATATGTGCCCAACAAAAGCCTTGATTATTTTCTATTTGGTATGTGAACATCATTTGATGAATATACATTTATGTTTGTGTCTGTAAATATAATTCTTTTTAGTTCCTAACTTCAGAAAGTACTACTTGAACTTGATAAATTTACAGAAGATAAAAAACGAGAACAACTAGATTGGTTGAGCCGCACCATGATAATTGGAGGAATTGCTCGAGGAATTTTGTATCTTCATGAAGATTCGAGGCTTAGAGTTATACATCGTGATTTGAAAGCTAGCAACATTTTATTAGATAGCAACATGAATCCGAAAATATCAGATTTTGGGATGGCTAGAATGTTTGGAGTTGATGATCAAACTGAAGGAAATACCAAAAGAATTGTTGGTACTTAGTAAGTTTCAACTTATACAAATACCTCTATCTAATATTAGTAATCTTTAGTTCCAATTATTTGTTTCAATTTATGTACTTAACTCTTATCTTTAAATAGACAACAGAAAAGTATATATTTGTTAAACTCTAATATATGTCAACCATTTTTGTCCTACAATTAGTGGTTACATGGCTCCAGAATATGCTATGGAAGGGTTGTATTCTATAAAATCGGATGTCTTCAGCTTCGGAGTACTTCTGCTTGAGATCATAACGGGGAGAAGGAACTTTTTAGGCTTTCATCGAACAAATTGTAAACCTACTCTTATAGGTTATGTAAGTTCTTTACTTGAAATACTTATTCAAAATATTCGTGAGCTAATTAATGTAGCTATTAAAACTGGAGTAGTACATACATCCCTGAGAGATATTGATTGCAGGCTTGGCAATTATGGAATGAAACGAAAGCGTTGGAGTTGATGGATCCCTTGTTAAAAGATTCCTGCAGTCCAAATGAATTTTTGAGGTACATCCACATTGGATTATTGTGTGTTCAAGAAGATGCAAACAACAGACCAACCATGTCCTCAATTGCTCTTATGTTAAAAAGTGAAACTATTAGTTTTTCCAGACCTAAAAAACCAGCCTTCTTTACAGGAGGATATGTTGACCACCATGATCAAGTGCGTCCTCAAGATTGCTCAGGCAATGGTTTGACCATTTCCATCGATGTTCCTCGTTGAGACCGATGACAATAAGGTTAATATTTTGGAAGGCTCTTATGCTGCATTTAGAGACAATCCTACAATCTTTACAGCTTTTCTTTCACCTTGTCATTTGTATAGGGTAAATGTTAATTACCATGCGCTCCCTAATAATCTCGAATCTACAGAATTTGTTATTACACATCCTGTATATGACTAGCAGTATGACTTGAGTAGTGTTATTTTATGTATTTAATATGTTTCGAGTTAATTTGAATAATGGTCCATAACTTGTTACAATCTGTAACATTATTCTTTTTTGGTAATCACGTTAGAATAATTCCTTTTATATTTTTCTCTGTAAACCCTTTATTTTGGAAGGTCTTATAAAACACTGTTTACTCAAAGAACCATTACTATACGTTATGACCCGTTTAAGGACTGATGCTCTAATTTTGTCATATCTTTCAGTAGGAATGTTATTTTTCATGTGATCTAACTATACCTCAAATTGGTTTAATTTTCTACTCAAATTAAAAAATCTATAAATTGGTGTCATATATAGGCAGATAATCACTCAAGGAAATTTCAATTTTCTCGCTAGACTGTGAACCGAGTTTGATAACCAATTTGATCCATGAAACAACGAGGATTTTAAATTTTTACAACAAAAAATATCCACGACAACGATGTTTTAAGTGAGAAAATTTCTTCCTCGCTATACGCCTGGGACAAACTCCCCAGCTCTGTAAATCACACAGATCCCCTCCGGATCCATTATTTGAGGATTCTAGGATGCCCACGTCTCAACCGTTCATCGTATATCGTGCAATCAGTTTTCGTCAAGTACTATTTGTGATTAATTTAAAATAATAAAAATAAAATAATTTCTGACCGCAAGATTTATGATGTACCATTGAGATGTGGGAATCCCTAACATCCCCACATAATGGATCCAGAGGGGATCGTGTTCTTCTGTAAAAACTATATACCGAGAGGCTGATAGTAAGAATCCCATGATACTGTTACAATCACACCTTGTATATATTTGATTAATTGTACAAACTTTAATTAAAAGAATTGTTGTTAACACTCTTAAAATCTCATTTGGCATTTCAAAATTTCAATAATTAGAAAGAAAAATATACTTGTGAGGAGTATATAATGAGATTTTTTTTAGTGTTAATAACAGTTCCCTTAATTAATACTAGGATAAATAGTAAAAAAGATTCTAATAACTAGTACGCCTTCGACAACTCAGCTCAGCTATATCTAACTCCCTCTCGTTCTCTCTCTATTCAACTACAAGCAGAGAAAGTTGAGGTTTCATCATAACATTAATTGGTAAAATAGAAAGTAGTTTAACTTTTTATAAACCCATGCAAGTTCCTTCCTCCCATTAAAGTGAGACATATTCTCAACACACCCCCTCATATATGACAAATTTTCAAGTTTAACATGTGAAAAATATAACGGGATGACGCGGAGCGCATATTATCGTTTAACTTCACACGTGAGATAATCTACTTTGATACCATAAAAAAAAGTTAAGGTTCTATTACAAAACCAATTGACTAGAAAGTAGTCCTCTCTTGTAAACTCATGCAAATCCCTCCATCACACCGAAGATGTTCCCCAAGGTGATTATACAGACACTCCATTTGTATTTATAGGTGTATGTGTGTTTATTTGTGGTAATTTTTGTATAGGATGTGATATCAACACATCCTATTTTACTTCTCATACATCTTTTTAATTTTTGACCGTCGGATCGAATGAATTAAAGAAAGTCAACGGACATAAATTATCAAGGGTTGTGTGAGAAGTAAAATGAGATGTGTATAACACATTCCTTTTTGTATATATAGGTCTGTGTGTGTGTTTGTATACGCGCACCCATTAGGTGTTTGACAATTTGTCTCTGTAGATGTTTAGATATGGTGGATAGGAGGGTAGAGGTGGCGGCTCGCCTCAAAGCTCTGCCCTCTCTCTCCACCCCACCCCTCGCCTAAGGTTTGCTTTTGAGTCTAGACCCCTGTTTGGTTTCCGAGAAAATCACAAGCTCAAATTTTCTCGCACTTTTCTCAATTTTTGTGTTGGAATTGATAGGTTGCGTTGAAGGAGGTTATCGAGAAGGTTCTCGCTGAGCCGATACGGCTTCATTTGGTTGTGGCTAATATTGGAACTGGGTCTCGTATGACATTTGCAAGCATGTATGTGTTCTTACTCATATAAACACCTTAATCTTAATTAGTATATAATTTAGATACATTTTAATTAAGACAAGCAAATTACGGATTTTCTTTTGTTGTTTGTTTGAAATTACAGATATAAAAAAAAAATTGGGGTCCAGTGTTCCATTCATCATTTCTACTTCAAGTGGAATTTTTGGAAGAGATGCTCTTACCCATGAATTCAAAGAGGTTTCATGGTTGTGTTTTTCGTGTATGCCGTGTTTTTGTTTATTAATTTGCAGCAAGTTCAAGTCTTTACTGATTTCAGATGAAATGTGATTGTTTAGGTTAGGTGGGGAGAGGTTTGTGGTGATGAAAGTGATGAAGATTGCTCTACACCAGCAAAGGATGTGACCTATGACATCCTTTTGACTGTTGGCTTTGTACCAGGATTGAAAGTTGATGCCATCCTGCTATTACGAACAATAAAGGTGCCAAATTTTACGTTTCTGTTACACTTTTCTTTGATATGCTTTCTTGGGGAATATTTACATTTCCTTGAACATTATCCTGATGCATCAAATTTTGTTTCTGTTACAGATATGGAACTGTTCATGTGATGAAGGTACTACAAATGTGTCCATCTTTGCATTAAATCACCGGATTCGTTTAGTTTAATGGTCAAATTATTAATTCAGACATTTGCTAACTGTTTGATCTGTTTTTGGATTGTTGTGTGCTATGGAATTGTGTAATATGTTGGATGTTGAGATGGCATTTAGAAACGCATGCTACAACTGATAAATGTTTTGAGATTACTGCTGAAACTTTACTTGCACTATTTTTTTTTTCTCCTGCCATATCTTTTTTTCTTTCTTTTAAGCATGGTCATGATTGGTTATCTACTTTGTTTTGACAGCCGATATTCGTGTTAATCAGTTCTTTAAAACATCATATTTCAAGACCGGGATTCACCCACTCCCAGGTGCTCATGAGACGATTCATAAGTTGTCAGATTTCTGTGACCTGTCTGCAGTTTGAATAATGGATTTTCTTGACACATAAATAGTTTCTAATGATATCAGGAACCTCGAGAAGTCTTGCTTGATAAATTCATCATGGATATTAAGGATTACACAGCCTCTGAAAATTGTTGCACAAGTTCTAGGTCCGTACACACACTCCTCTTTCTTTATACTTACCATTTCTTTCTCTTTAATTGGTACTATTTTTTAATATATCTTTTAAAACCGTTTGAACTTGGAATTGATTTGTATGATTGCAGATAAGGAGAATGTAACCCCGAGTGGCTCCAAGCTTGCAGTAACATCAAATAACAGAACTAACGGTAACTATGCGGTAACCTTTTTCCTTTTCTTCGCCATGACAAACTAACGGTAACTCCCTTTCTGATATAATGAATATTATGTGCATATGTGGAGATATTCACATCAAAATGTCTGAACATAATTTGGGATCAAAGCATTGTGACAGAAACACGTAAGTTTACAATTCGGGTGTTGATATTGTTGTAAATTTGGTTTCTTTTCAAGAAATTTGAATTGGATTTTTCTTTTGCAAATTGTCTTTGAAGGTACTCATCTGAGATCAAATCGTTGCTTAGAAGGCTTGGTGTGGAGCCGATCGAGATTGAATTGGATGAACTGGGTACAAATTTTTTACTATCTATTACATGGCAATGGTTGGTTTGCAATTCAATATTTAGATTTAATGTAATTTGTTAATTGAGCTTCAGTTTTCTGTGTTTCACAATGTGGTAGAATAGTCGGAATGAAAATTTAATGGTAAATCAGTTGATTATGTATACAAGGTGGGAATAGTGAATAATATTTAAGAGCAACTTTTTACGTTCCTTTCACCTTTCAAAACAGAAATACTCTGGTAGTGTCCTCGCATTTTTGGGGATCTCAGAATGTTCAAAATAGTGTTTGCACAGTTAAGACTATATGTGTGCTTCAATGCACCAAGTTCAAAGGTTTTTGTTCCCCCAATTTAACAAGTTACGCGTCTGTTTAGCTTAGTTTTAATGTCGAAGTATCATTGTTTGATTACATCGTAGTATTAATATGTTATTTTAATGATTTCATATGCTTCTCATTACATTAATTGTGTTGGATTTCTACTTTTCTGGCTTTTCTTTTCTTTAATTAAAGTTTGTAATGTATCTTGACTGGTACCAATATTCTTAATGAAGATTAGAGCAATCAAATGGAGCTTCACAGGATAAGTGTGTGAGGGTGAGTTTTTTTGTTACTGTATTTTTCTCCTCCTTCGCATGCTTCTTGATGGTTTTACTTAAGTCTTCATTTCGGTTGCTTGCCCAGATTGTACAGAACTCTAGTGGTGCAAACATCGCTGTGGATATATAGTCTTGGGTGCACTGTCTTGAAAATATCTTTAGTGTGATGGTTTTCCTAGTACTGTTTTTCTCCCTCTTTTTGGTCCAGTCGTGCAGAAGAGGTTCCCATGCAGAGGAGGAAAACTGCTGCAAGTGGAGGATAGGTAACAGCTCAAGACACGTGGTATGAGGGTGCAGGTAAACAGTACGAATGCATCTGGAAAAAGTAAAAGGTAAAGGCGGTTTGGCTGTAGTTTCTTTTTCTTGCCACAATAGAAAATATTTTTGAACTGCATTAAGCTGTTAATAAATTAAGCTTAAGGTATATTTTACTTATCAAGAATGGGTAAACTGTTTTAAATGGGAAAATTAAGTGCTTATATCAAGCAAACTGTAAATTTAAAATTTTCTGGTAAATTAGATATATAGTTTAATTCGAAGAGTTGAGTTAACCTTTATTTTTGTTAAATTATATGGTTTAATTGCTTCCCCTTTTTCCAATCCCTATATATCTGCTGAACTCTTGAGTCAATTATTTGCCAGTAGGAATGTTTAATTGATTTATCAATGATGTCGATTCAATTTGAAGAAGAAATATGACTTTTGTTCAATAGGGATTGGCCTGTCTCATGAGTAAGATGTCCCAATTGTTCATTGGTTCTTAGGTGCTTCAACGTCATTTTAGTTATTTTATGTGGAAATTATTCATGTATGTTACGACTAATACATTCAACATCCCCGCAAAACACGGACGCATTTTTAAATCAATACAATTACAGTAATTTATGGAAAGAAAAAATATCGAAAACTCTGAGTGGCTGAAAGTATGGCGGTGGGAGAGTCAAGTACGTTAAGTGTATTCACATATACATCATTACTTCTTTGTGGTTGGTCCAGTAGGTGCCAAAACATGAATTCCACGTATAATGATAAAAAGTTGAGAGGTACCCCTTAGAAAAAGTTGAGCTTATGTTACAAAGAAATTTAAAAGACAGAATCTTTCTTTCTTCAAATGGAATTGGTCTCTTTGACGTTTTATTTATAAAAAAAAGAAAAAAAGAAAGAAAGAAAGGAATTGGTCTATTTCTCGATTTAATACAAGATAGTGACGAACTAGCGATTTGTTAAATTATGAAACACAACAGAGTCGCTAGCCCTAATACCATATTAACAGTTGAAGGTTAATCAAACAAGAAGAATACTAAGATCAGAGAATGGCATGAAAGAAGGAGAAGTGAGCTGAGAAAGAAGAGAGATAAATGTAATTGTTTGGATTCAATTCAATGTAATGAGAGTCATTTTACAACATGTTATTCTAACACATTGGAAAAACTAACAGACTTGTAACAAACTTAACCACTCTAAGTTGACATGGCAAGGACCAATACACATCAACCACATGCATAACTGCAATTCTACTCTGTTTATGCTTCTCAATGATATTAGTCTCTATTTGATTGGAGGAGATCTCTATTTTGAACAAAAGAGCAAAGAAAGATATAAGAAGATTTGGAAAGAGTGTTTAAAAAAAACATGAAATATTTGAAGCTAACAGAAAATTTAATGCAAAATCAAGCATAATGACCTTTTAAAATTATTTATATAGCCGATCATATTTAACGAGATAAAACTTGTTATTGGTGTCAAACCAAATACTATTCGCCATAATTGGTCAAAGGAACAAAACCTGCAAATCTAATTAAGGGTCAAGATTCCAGCTGGGTCAATAGTGACATTTGAGTCGAGGAACCAAGGTCTTTTGTTTAATTTGATTTTTCTTAGCATCTTCCACCTCATCTAGTCTATGAAAACAAATAATTGAAGACAAGTTGACAATTTCTGACACGGGCAAGAGAGAAATGGGATCCTCAAGATCATTGCTTATCTTCATCTTTCCAATTCTTTTCAACCTTATTCCTCCCACCGCTTCCCAAAATGACGGTATCTGCACATATAATCCTTACTACTGCTGGAAATGTTCCGATACCGGCACCTACACGCCCGGCGGCATGTACCAAAAGAACCTCAACAGCCTCCTCTCCTCCTTCACCACAAACACCGAAATCAGTTCCGGGTTTTACAATTTTTCCAAGGGACGAGACCCCAACAAAGTCAACGCCATTGCATTGTGCAGAGGAGACCTCTCTCAGGACGCTTGCCGTACACGTCTCAAAGATTCTATAAATGCTCTCTTGCAAAATTGTTCTACTCATCCAAAGGAAGCAATCATGTGGACAGTGCATGGTATGGTTCGATACTCGAACAACTTGATATTCGGAATTGAGAAAGAGGACCCTATAAAATTTGTGCCTGGCCCACATCCTGCTAAGGATCCTGCACGGTTTGACCTGGTGCTTAACCCCTTGTTGAGTAGATTAATTGAAAAAGCTGCATCAGGGGACTCTATTAAAAAATTTGCAGCAGGTCATGCAACTGTCCCGGGAGGTGAAACTATATATGCACTTGTCCAGTGCACACCAGATATAAACCAACTAAACTGCAGCCATTGCCTTAAAGAAGCAGTCGAAGATATTTCCGCATGTTGTGGTGGAAAGAAAGGAGGAAGAGTTCTTAAGCCCAGCTGTAACCTAAGGTATGAGGTTGGTCTTTTCTATTTGTCCACAGCCGATCTGCCAGTAAATATTCCACCTCCAGGTCCAGCAGCACCAGCACCCAAAGAAGGTACGGTGAATTTTTTTCATTTCCTGCCTTTTAGCCATATGCTCTCCAAACTGAGTAATTAGAATTTTTTTCTGCACTCACATGAGGAGCGCAAGAGGTTAAAAATAGAGGTTCTAAAATTATTAGCCTTGGTAATATTTCAGCTTAAAACGTAATAAATGTTTGATCACCGTGCGATTATACGGTGTGATTCTTCATAATCGCACCCTTGTGATTTTCAGCTGCAAAGAAGAGTAACACAAAAGTAATTATCATCATCGTGGTGGTCGTGGTTTTGATCGCTTTTGTGACCATCCTCAGCAGCATATGCGTTTACTTGAGAGTGAAGAAACGAGGGGTAAAACTTGAAGTTGAAGGTAAGTGCAACTCTTATGTCACACTATCTCATCTGCTGTTGGAACTTTTGCTAATTTAATTAGTTTCCTTTTCCAGATAAGGATAACTCAGATGAAATCAGTTTTGTGGAATCGTTCAAATATGACTTTGACACTATAAGATCTGCAACGGATGACTTCTCTGATGCAAATAAGCTTGGAAGCGGTGGATTTGGAGCTGTTTACAAGGTAAACCAAAATAAATAAATTTTCACAAGAAAGAAGATTACCTATGAATTGTTTCCTTATTTTTCTCCTTTACACATTCAGGGACGGCTACAAAATGGGCAACTTATAGCCGTAAAAAGGCTCGCTAAGAATTCTGAACAAGGCGATCGTGAATTTTCGAATGAGGTCATGCTACTTGCTCAGCTTCAACACCGAAATTTAGTCAGGCTCCTAGGATTTTGCTTAAAAGCAGAAGAAAGACTCCTCATTTATGAATACGTGGCAAACAAAAGTCTTGATCACTTCATTTTTGGTATATTTCTTCACTTCAAATTCGGTATAATTCGTAGTAACGTCTTACAGATAATATCACACACACACGCACGTGCACACACATGTATCATTCTAATGAAATAATATTTAGGCCCCAACAATCATATGCATTTGGACTGGGAAACACGGTACAAGATCATAGGAGGCATTGCTCGAGGGATTCTTTACCTTCACGAAGATTCTCGTGTTCGAATTATTCATCGTGATCTCAAAACGAGCAACATTTTGTTAGATGAAGATATGAACCCAAAAATTGCTGATTTTGGTATGGCAAGATTGTTTGCTGTTGATCAAACTCAAGGAAATACAAAAGCAATTGTGGGAACCTAGTAAGTATTGTATTAACATGGCAAGCTAACTTTTACACCTTAGTGTTCTGCTTTGTTTACACTAGAATTCAAAAGAAGAAAAACTTGAAATTTTAAATTGGAATATAATCATGCAGTGGATATATGGCTCCTGAGTATTTACATCATGGAAATTTATCTGTAAAAACGGATGTCTTCAGTTTCGGCGTCCTGATTCTTGAAATTGTTAGTGGTAAAAAGATTGGTCGCTTTCGACACGGCGAGAATGGAGAGAGCCTTCTAAGCTATGTGAGTAATAGTATAATCAAGTTAGTGGATTCCCTCTTTTTCCTACAACAAGGCAAAATGGTAAAATTTATTTATTGTGTATATTTATGTACTTTTTAGGCCTGGAGAAATTGGAGGGAGTCTACAATTTCAAATGTCATAGATCCGATGTTGACAACGAGTTCAAGAATCGAAACGACGAGATGCATCCACATTGGTTTACTTTGTGTACAAGAAAATGTTGTCAACAGACCGACATCAGCTTCGGTTGTATCCATGCTTAATAGCCATTCTGTCACGCTTTCAGTACCCTCAAAACCTGCATTTCATATGCAAAACAACAGTGGATCGGACATGACATTGGTAGAGTCTGAAGAATCCGAATCCAGAACCCCTTCGGTCTATGTGTCAAAAAATGAGCCTTCAAATATTACTGAGCCTAATGCTCACTAGTTATGAACCATATGGTAACATACTTATTATTTATTTTGTAGCACAAGTCATCATTTTGTATTCTTGTTTCATGTTGCTTTAGATATGTAACTGTTTATCTCCATGGGGGAGTTATCTTTCTATTAACTAATTGATCTCTGCTTTCGAGCTGCAACCAAGTTACTCGATGAATAAAACTGGAATTACGATTCATTTCCAGATATGCATCACTCAAAGAGATACATGGCAGTGGGAGTCCTCTTGATTTCCATGCCCAAAAAATAATGTAAATGGCCAAGAGCCTTCATTGAAAACATGTGGCCGAGTTGGGCAATAAGTTGGTTGAGGTGACGTGAACTGTTGCCCATAGCCAGGATATCATCAACATAAATAAGCAAAATAAATTATTGTGGTGCCATGGAAAATAGTAAACAAAGAGGAATCTGCCAGAGATGCCTGGAAGCCCAAGTGCTCAAGATGTTGAGAAAAACGATGAAATCAGGCACGAGGAGCCTGCTTCAAACCATATAAAGATTTATGCAAATGACAAACATGTGAGGGGTATTGAGGATCAACAAAGCCAGAGGGCTGGCGCATATACACTTCCTCCGTCAAAGAACCATGTGAAAAGGTATTTTGAACGTCAAGTTGGCGAAGGGGCCAGTTGTAGTGCAAGGCAATAGAAAGAAGTAGTCTGATAGTGGCATGTGTGACAACGGGTTAAAAGTTTGACTGTAATCAATTCCGGTTTGTTGATGAAAACCATTTGCCACAAATCGTTGTATGGAACCATCCAAATGCCGTTTAATTTTGTACACCCATTTATTCGGAAGAACGTTCACGGATGAGTGAAATGGAACCAAGGAGAAGGGCATTAAACTTGTCTGCCATAGCCTGTCCGGCTGGGTAAAACAAGTAGGCTCAACCACATCATTAGTTGTACTTGTATAGGCAAATAAATGCATATTTGGGAATAGGTTTGTGAATCCCCTCCTTGTCACGAGTAACCATGGGATGTGTAGGTAGAGTGGGCCTCTGAGATGAAGAGGTAACAGTGGATGTACTTGTATTCGCAGGGTGGAAAGAAAGTAGTGGATCAATATTAATTATGGCGTTAAGTGTGGAAGGTGGATTGTTGACTGGAACTGATACGGAGGAGGGAGTGGGGTTGGCAGAAGGGACGGTTGGAGTGGGAAGTGGGGTGTCAGGAGGGATTGATAGTGGGGTTGGCAGAAGGAGGGGTAGGAGTAGGACGTGGCGTGGGGTAGCATTAGGGATGGAAAAAGTAGGTGTAGGTGATGTCGGGGGAATGGGAGTGAAAGTGGGCATGTGGGGTCAATATTAATTATGGTGTTACGTGAGTAGGTACTAGGTAGAAGAAGAAAACTGAGTAGAGTTGGTTTCTATAAAAGTAAGTTCATCAGATACAACATGACGTGACAAGAAGACGCGACCTGTAGACAAGTCTAGACGCCTATAACCTTGTAGATTTAATGAGTAGTCTAAAAAGACACAACGTGTTGAACGAAATTGTAATTTGTTGGAGTTGTATGGCTTAAGATATAGAAAACATTCACAACCAAGTACTGCAAGAATAGAAAGAGTTTTTGAAATGATGACTCATCATTCAAGACCTTAGTGGGTAAATAATTGATTAAATAATTTGCAGTATGAAAAGCATCATCCCAAAAGGATGTGGGTAAGGATGCGTGAGCAAGAAGAGTAAGACCGGTTTAAACAATATGACAATGTTTACGTTCTGAAACATCATTTTATTCGAGATGTTAAGGACATGTGAAACGATGATATATACCAAGATGGTAAAAAAGGTTTTGAAATTGTTATTAATATATTATCCGCCACCATCTGTTTGAAAGGATTTGATTGTGGTGCTAAACTTATTTTCAACTAATTTTTTAAAATTGACAAAGGTAGAAAAAACATCTGATTTTAGTTTTAATGGATATAACCATGAGTATCTAGAAAAATCATCAATAAACACAACGTAATACTTTAAATCCAGTGATTGAGTTTGAAACGTAGTGCAAGTCTTCTCAGAATCTCTCCACTACATATGTTTTTAAATCTCCCTAATCAGAGCTTGTGGAGTTTGATGAATGGTCTTGTGAACAAGGCTGTTGGGAATACGACTCCAATTTATTTTGCAACCGGGGATGACAAGAAAGGCGACGGAGGGACGTCGATATTTTGTTTTGATGCAATGCACTCCGGACATAAATAGGGCTGACTGTCAAAGATGTTTGGGGGCGGCTGTTGGTGGGTATCAGGAGACTTGTGAGGGAAGAACATGGGGTATGATTTTTTCACCAAGCTGTGAGTTGAGGTACGGGCCTGACCTTTTCTACGGAAAAGGCAAGCCAACCAAAAGTGTGGTAAGTAATGTTGACATATCTCACATCAATTGTATCTAAAATAAAAGATTAAATATCTTCACTCTATTCCAACTAATACCAAGATTTTTTGTGATAAATCTCACACATGTTGAATTGTGTAGGTGGTAATTAACAAGTTAGGGGTCTTTGGCCTATCTGAAAGTAATATGATTGTAATGAAAGCTATCAATCACCACATCATGTAATTTATAAATCATATGATATATCATCAATAAAAAATAAGTTTCTTAATCAAGAGCTTCAGTAATAACTCAATAATTAACAATTACGTCACGTGTTTTACAAAATATATATATATATATATATGATTTAAATAAATGGTCCTTCTAGCATTATTCATTTTAAAATAGTTGAAAGCCATTTTAGATAACCAACGATATTTTTGACAATATCTGACAACAGTTTAAAAAAAAAAAAGCTAGGATTATGGGTCCTTTTAGAGCAGTTTCACCGTCTGTACCCGGTGGACTGGGGATGGAACAGAGCCAAATAGGTCGGGGGATAAGGTCCAGCGTATGCCAGCCCAAGGGACAGGCTAGGCCCGAGCGACAGGCCCAACAGGGATTGCCAGCCCGAGAGCCCGAAGGTCATGTGACATGGGTTGACGTCAGGGCGTCGTCAACCATAATATAAAGTTAAAAAAAAATTAAAAAAAATGTAAAACTTTGGCTTCGAACTCAACGGCTCTCGCCGGAGTTCGACGTCAAGACTGATGATACACCCACAGATAAATGGAAGAGATCCAGTCCCTCCTCCGCCCGCAGTTGCCGCCACACCCCACACCGCCTTCGCCTCCATGCACTCGCGATCCCCCTCCTTCCATTCTTGCGCCCAGATCGCACAATTTGGGATTTGTTATTTAGGGGGAGAGAGAGAGAGAGATTTTAACTAAGGAAAAACTGTGAATTTAAGGCCCTACCGCCGGAGCTCAAAGAAAAAAAAAGCACACAGCTTTTGGAATGGTGCGTTGGCACCATGTGAAAAGAAGAAAAAATAATAAAAAAAAAAAGGTTTTGGAATGGTGCATCGGCACCATGCGTAAAAAAACAAAGGTTTTGGAATGATGTGTTGCACCACGTGAAAAAAAAAGAAAAGAAAATTAATAGAAAGTGTTACAACGAAACCGATTAAAAATCTTATCTGAAATTACAAATAAAATTATTTTGTATTATTTAAAAAAAAATACTAATATTTTATTGCCTATTGCATGACTATTCAATGTAAGAGTGGAGATGCAATAGACAATTACTGTTTATTAAGAACAGTTATTGTTCACTGAATAGATTAAATAATGAATAGCCCAAGAGGGCCTTAGCAACGGTGGAACTGCTCTTAGCAAAAGCGTTTCCAGTCAAGCATAAAGTTTTATAAACCCTAAGTTTTGGCTTGGCATATATTATTGAGTACAATTATTCCACGTGTGCATGCAGGAAGTGGGAACAAATCCTATGTTACTATTCCAGTCACCCTTCCAACTGTTGCAGCAGTGTTGTGCGTTCTTCTCTCTGGCTTATTGGTTAACCTACGTGCATGATAAGAAATGTTGTGGAGAGATAAAGAACTAAGTGGCTAGATGCATATACATTGGATGGCTATGTGTGAAGATAAAGCTATGAGTAATGCGTTGGGTGCTAATGAAATCACTTGTTCTCATGTTCGTGCACAATATATGTATCTCACGATCAGGGCTTGCATTTTTCTCCTATATATTGATCCGTGAAATATCTGTGAAGAAATACAATAGTTTCCAGTCAGCAAATATGAGATCAAATTTTTAGGTGCATGTAAATTGTGTGTATATATGTTTTTAATCTCCCTCATCATGTGTGAGCATGTAACTTAAACGGGATAACCATGTCACAAAATTTCTCTTCGTATTGGAGGGGTTAGGGGAGAGGCGACTCGTAAGTCTAAGTCTTGGGTGCCCCGTTCTGCTAATGGCGTGGCTCACAAGATTGCATCGGTTGGTTTTACGGAGATGAGTGATGTCGTTTGGGTCGTTAGGCCCCCATCTTCGTTGGTCTTTGTATTGAATAATGACGGACTACCTTGTCCTCATTAATTTGGATATGGTGGTGCTGGGGGTGACGCCTCCACTTGGTGGAGGGGTCTTTGTGGTTTACCCCTTGTCACTGCTTGTTTCTTGTATGTATGTTTGCCTCTCTGTAGGCCTTTTATGATATGGTAGCTGGTGTTCAAAGAAAAAAAAAAAAAAAAAAAAAAAAAAAAAACCAATAACAAAATTGTCAAGCAACCATCTAGATTGGGGACCACAGATGGGGGTCAAGGTCTTCTCCAACGACTGTCCTACATGTTTAATTTAGGCAGCTACATTAGACCAAGAAGGAAAAACACAAACCCCACTAGCGTGTGACTTGTTCGCGGACTCGGATTTTCAACAAAAGCTCTAAAAATAAGTAAATAAATAATGATGTGTACATGATTTTTTTTTTGTCAAATATATGTGCACATGGTGAATAAATAAATATACGTGTACTTAGATGAATTAGTGATACCGCGTGGATACAGTCCAAATATATAAATTCTCATTAAAGCAATTGTCTACTTATTTACAGCTATGTAATGACCGATAATATTCACACACAGTTTTCATACAGAAAAATGGGTTACTCAAGACCATTGCTTTTCTTCATTCTTCCTATTATCTTGGGCCTTCATGCTCCAGCCATCGCCGATGACGATGATAATGGCGTATGCACTTTGACGGCCGACTACTGCTGGAGCTGTTCCCGTACTAATGAAACCTTCAACAATGGCAGCATCTACGAACGAAACCTCCACACCGTCCTCTCCTCTTTCTCTTCCAACAAAACCGAAATCAACTCCGGGTTTTACAACTATTCTCTCGGACAAGGCTCCGCAAAAGTCAATGCAATGGCACTATGCAGAGGAGACGTTCCCCTAAACGACTGTCACTCATGTTTCGATGAGTCCATTTCCATTCTCCTGCAGAACTGCACCAATAAAAAACAAGCGATCATATGGGCACAGCGCTGCACGGTACACTACTCGAACGTCTCAATTTTCGGTGTTGTGGAAGATGATCCGGTTAAGTTTGTGCCCGGCCCGACTAACGCGTCAAACGCTGAGCAGTTCAAGCTGGTGCTCAACCCCTTGTTGGAGATTTTAAGTGAGAAAGCTGCAGCAGGAAACTCCACTACAAAATTTGCAGCTGGACATGCACTTGTCCCTGCAAGTAAAACCATATATGCAATAGTCCAGTGTACACCTGATTTGGACCGACAAAATTGCAGTGATTGCCTCAATGAGGCCATCTCGGATATCCCAAAATGCTGTGAAGGAAAGGAAGGAGGGAGAGTCCTTAGACCCAGCTGTAATTTGAGGTTTGAGAGCAATCTCTTCTACGACGCAGCATCTGATTCCCTTGTAAATCTTCCAGGCACACAAGGTACATCATTTATATGTCTTGCAATTAATTTAATTTTCAGGGAAAACTTTAGAAATGAACCTGAACTTTGAACTTTGTTACACTTCGCCCTCGGAAAATTTTAAATTAGGAGTTTAGAGGAACTCTGAACCGAATTCGTGCCATTGTATCTCCTAATTGTCAATTTTGTCATAATTGTCTCTTAATTCCATCAGAATTTACAAAAAAGAGTAAACATAAAAATGAACTGAAACATGCAGCAAATTCGATGACTTATAAGATTTATTATTCAGATTGACTCAAATTGAAAGTTTAGGAAATCTCAAAATTAAATTGAAAGTATATAAAAAAGGAAAAATAGGACAATATTGTGCTCTTGATATCTGCTTATTGCTTTTTTCACTAAAAACCTTGTGATTTTTGCAGGAAATAATACAGGAAATGGTACGAGTAACATAACAACAAAAGTATCACCATCATCGTGCTTGGGATTGCTATTGTCGCTATGCTTGTCATCAGCATACGCATTTTTTTAAAAGTGTGGAACCGATTGGTGAAAATTATGTTCAATTTTGTTTCATTTTTTACATACATTTAGCGAGTGTAATATTTGTTGGCAAGTACTTGAATTTGTATCCATTAAGCCCAATGTAATACGGCTTGCTCTAATAATATGCATTTCTTTTCAGTAATCTCGGGTTAATTACATATATAATTTCATTTCAATATTTGAGTTCTTTTTAAGGTGAGGATCAAAGTGTTTGATTAAATTCCTATCGAGTTTGTCTTTATAGGATACTCTACGGTTTAATCTAATGATGGAGCAGAGTTATTATAGTCAGTTGACTTCCATAATCTGGGATTTAAGATGAATAATTTGACACAAATATTTGAGTTCTTTTAAGATGAGAGACAGTGTTTCATAAAATGCCTGACAAAACTTTATTTTTGTAAGGCCGCTCTTCATATACAAAGAAGCATATAATATTTGCATGTGCTTCAATATCTTAATAGATAAAGTGTTGGGTTTCTGCCTGTCCATATTGAATTCGAAACTCTCATCTTCCTTAAATTAATATAATAGTTTCGACACCTTCGTTAAAAAAAAAAAATAATAAATAAATTAAGGGGTTTCTCCATTTTAATTCTTGATAAAAATTGAAATTCAATTAAAACCTTATGTTAAATTATATATTCATTATAGTCCCTTGACTAAATTTCTATGTCATCATAAAAATTAAAATTCATATTTTCTAGTTTTTAAATATTTAATGCGTTTTTTTCTTTGTTCCCATAATGCCCATATTAAATATTTGGTTTTATTTTGCTCCACATTTTTTGGCATTGATTATTGTTTGACTTTCTCAGATGATAAACATACCTCATAGTACCGAGTTAAATGCATCTAAATCATGATACCTACCACCATGCACCTAAATCCTAGTATCTAGTCAAATGCACCTAAATATGTAATCATAGTATCTATTTGAATGCATCTAAATCATAGTACCTACATGAATGCACCTAAATCATAGTATCTAGTCGAATACACCTAAATATTTGTACCTCAGGTCCCATGATAAAAAAAAGGTGATGTCATTACAATATACTATATACATAGCACTCTTAATTTTAGAAATGATCTCGGGTTAAGATATATAATTTCATCTCAATATTTGAGTTCTTTTTAAGGTGAGGATGAAAGTGTTTGATTAAATTCCTATCTTTGTCTTTATAAATCATTTGACTTTTTTTATTTAAATTTAAACACAAATAGTACATGACGAAAACTAGCATCACAGTATACGATAAACGGCTGAGATGTGGAAATCTTTAAGATTCCCATATAAGGATCCGAAGAGGATCCATTTCCCTTGCTATATAAAGAACGGTCTTACAAAAATAAATTTTTGTCAGACATTTTATGAAGCATTGTCTCTCATCTTAAAAGAACTCAAATATTTGTGCCAAATTATATATCTAGTTTCCTATTAAATTAAATAAGGAATTTTAACACCTAAAATGTCCATAATAAAAAATAAAATAAATAAATAAATAAAACCTAAAACTGATTCAGGCCCAAAGGAATTGGACAACTAGAAAGGAGCCCAACTGAATACCTATGCGGGCCACGCCACAAAGAGACCAACCCAGGCCCAAACGGAATTAGAAATTTAAAACAAATTACATACCCGAACCAGGAATAATTAGAAAGGGAAAGATGAAACAAAAGGAAAAGTTTCCTAATGAAATTAGGAAGCCAATACTTTCCTAATCCAAGCATGATTAAATCTTTATATATACCAACAAAGTGCTTCTCTTATCTTCCACACTTTCCAAGCATTTACGTTCAATCGAAAAATTAGCAATGAAACTAGAAGAAGAAGACCACCACCCTTCAAAAGTACGACTGTTCGGCATTGGCCTCGGCAGTAGTTTGAATCATCTTCGCGGAGGACACGAACTCTCTACCGATCTGTATCTGTGGGATCCGACCTGGGACTACAGCTCAATTTGGAAAATCAGGAAGAGGCTAGCCGTGAGCGATCTCGGAGAGCTGAGCAGGCTGTTGATGCCAAAAGAGGCAGTGCGAAAACACGTTATGTCTTACTTGGACGACAAGTTAGCCAAGATGGTCGACAGTAAAGAGGGCTTACCAGTTACAGTTGTGGACTGGGATACGTGCAACCGGCATGAGTTAACTTTTAAGCATTGGAACTCTGGCGATTTTTACATTCTGAATGGAGGTTGGAGACCGGAGTTTGTGGTTCGAAGAGGCTTAAAGGAAAATGACGAAATCGGTCTTTACCTTGACTGGGATTGGAAAACTTCCAAGTACATCTTCAGGTTTTCCGTTCTTCAAAGAACAAAGTAGTTCAATCATGATCACATGACTTGTAATTAATTAGCTAAGCTAGTTTAGTTTTTATTTTTTATTTTTGTCAAACTAAGCTAGCTTAATCCTGACTCTGAATAGTTTATGTAGTGCTTCATGTAATGGGATTAGTTTAATTACTTTTTTAATTGTGATTGTGATGAGTTCTTTATGGTTAAAAGTTTTTGTTCCAGAATAATTGATAGACTTTTTTTTATGTACTTTGAGTGTTTCACCATATGCATTAAAATGCGTTTGTTAACATAAAAAAATAATACAAGTTTTGGATCAAATGTTTAATTTTGCATGAGATATCCGTCAAGGGGGCTCGGAACACAAAAAATGTATGGGATATCGGTCGAGGATTTGATGAAAACAACATTCTATATATGGATGTGCAATGGATATATAGTTTCAGAGTATGTGACACACTTTTTTGTTAAGTCAGATGCCTATAATTTTGTTGTGTTACCTGCTTTTATCATGGAGAAATGGGGAGGATCTTCTAAGTTTTGTTAAAATGGATAGTGTTGGAGCGGAAAAATTCAGGTACTTCAATTCTCCTCCAACAAGTAATCTTGAACATGTTGAGAAGCTTTAAACTCCATATTCGCTCGCCATCAATGAGGGAGGAGGGGAACTTGCAATAAAACACTCCGATGCTCAAGTTAGTGTTTATTCAGGATACTTGTAAAATATAGAACGATCTCCTACCTCTCTCCTCCCACTGTTCTTGTGTGATTATTAGCCTTTTTATAGGCATAAAATGCTTGGACTCCAAGTTCCACACTCCTTGTATTTCTCCATGTTTCACATTCCATGGAAGTGTTTGATCATGCTCCTTTATTCTAACTCCATTCCCCCAAATTTAGGATTCATGGGAAGTGGCTCATTGCTTGAACCTTTCAGACTATTTTACGGCCATCTTCGGCAATCATTGGGCTTCCAAATAGGTATAATCTTGTTTTACACTCTCTTATTTTCATTTTGATATATTATGGGTCGAATTTGGTTAAGAATCGATTGAGTTACGAAGTTTTGAAAATTGCCCAAAGAATTTTTAACGGAATGACCAAAATCATGAATGTTGGACAATTCAGGGACCATTTCTATTGATTTTCAATTTCATGGACCATTTCTATTGATCATGCAAATCTCAGAGACTATTTTGTATAATAACCCTAAATATCACGAACATGGTCACAATAATATTTTTATTTGTCAAAAATTAAGAAATATTTTTAAAAATCAAAAATTAAAAAATTAATTTTTTATTTTAATTTTTTGGCAAAATAATTTTTTTTTAAAAGAATAAAAAATTTACTTTTGTGGGCAATTAAAAATTAAAAAAAAAATTAATTTTTTTTGTTTTAATTTTTTGAGCTGAATTAAATTTTAAACAAAAAAGAATTTATGTCGTCTTACTTGTGCAGGCTAAAAAAACTTTAAAATTCCAGCGCAGCTCCTCTTTCTTTATCTTCAACCTCAACCCCTCTGCACATTCCAAAACCCCATCCCGCGTAAACAATCCCACTTCATCCCTCTGACATTGACGAGATTGAAAACTTAAGCAACACAACATCCAATCGAGTCACACCAACATCCAATCGGGCCCCAATTTCAACCTAATTGGAGCTCAAGAGACTTCCACATCGCCTCCAACGAAACCAACTTTAAAAAATTGAAGGAGGTCAAACACAACCATTATGGGATTGCTTTCCTGATACCTTAATCTTCCGATTACAATCAATCTAAGCCGACCCTTGCCAGCCTTATCATCTTACATTACAAATTGACAATCGTATTCTGACCACAAAGTAGGAAGGTATATCGAACCAAACGAGTAAATAAATGAGAGTGCTTTCTTTTTCTCTCTCTCTAAGAGTTTTTCTCACCTCTCTGTGTGAGTTGTTCCATCGTTGATTTTTCTCCACAGCTGCCAGCTCGAGCTCCGGCAAAGGTAGGTGGCAGTCCTCTACTTTCTTTCCTTGTTCTTCTTTCTTTTCGTTTCCTTATGCTTCAATTTTTCATTGCCTACTTTTTCTATCCGCCTTGCTCTTCCATCCTTTTTCCGCTTTCGATCTATCCTCACCTCCGTTCTCCTTCCACTTCCATGGCTCTCATCTATCCCTCTCACTCTGTTTTTCCAATTTCTTCCGGTCCCTCTCTGGGTTGGCTCCATCCTTCCTCGTTGCTTCCTCTTTTTCGATCTGCAATCTCCTTTCTTCAAAGCACTCGGATGTGGTTTTTTGGAAGGTGCGTATAGTTTTTACTCGGGTGTACACACCACCACCTTCCGCTTGCTTGCCTTTATTGGCACTGTCGTCAGTGGGTTCTCCACTAGCTTCTTTCGTATTTTGGTTGCGATCGCCACGATGGTTGTTGCAAGATACTGGAGTCACCATATTCTTTGCTTTTGGGAGGTGGATGCTTGACGGCGGTCCAATGCATTGGTTTGCGCTGAGGATGCTCTGTGTAAGCGATGGTGGCGTCAAAAGAAGGCTAAGGTGTTTTGTTTGTGGTGTGTTAGTTTTTGGGCTTCAACTAGCGTGTTGGGCCTTTTATTATGTAACTTTAGGTCTTTTTGTTTTTTGTTATGTATCACTTATTTGAACTTCTTGTATTTAGTTGTTTGTTAGTAATAAAATTTGCACTTTTGACCAAAAAAAAAACAGAAGTAAATAATTGTCAGAATTGCATAGTATAATTGATTTACTTTGTTGACTGAGAGAATGCATGCACCAAGAAGCAAAGAGAAGTTGACCCAGCCAACGACTCCTGTTCCATTTCCAATCTGTGGTTTACTTTATTTCAAAGGTTGAATAGTATAAGTCTGGTATTCCACCACCGTGTCTTGCGTAAAGTGAGATATTCATTGACTTCGTTCTTCATAAATAGACGCGTAGCAGGTTTTCCATCATAACTATAATCCTCTTTTACAAACCAATTTTAGCAAAAATATCAAATAATGCCAGCAATGGATTCCTCAAGATTTCTATTCTGCCTCTTTCCCATTCTGTTTCTCATGAATAATCAAGCCCTTGCTCAAAATTGCATAGACGAAAAAGGAAACTATACCACCAATAGTACCTATCAGACAAACCTCAACCGCCTCCTCTCCTCCCTGCCCTCCAACGAAAACGGCAACGGGTATGGCTTTTACAATGCATCCTATCGCCTAAACTCGTCGAACGAGCGCATTTATGCAACCGGACTTTGTAGAGGAGATGCCAAGGCGGAAGATTGCCGTAGCTGCCTAAATAATTCCCGATATACTCTCCCTCAGCTTTGCCCTAATCGGAAGGAAGCAATTGGTTGGTATGACAAATGCATTTTACGATACTCAAACCGCTCCATCTATGGCGTCATGGAAACGGATCCTTCGTCGTATTACTGGAACATAAATAACATATCGTCGTCCGACCTGGATGGATTCAACCAAGAGCTGAGGAAGCTACTGGACAGCATAAGAAGTGAAGCTGCAGCTGGCGGTTCTCTTCGGAAATTTGCATTCGGAAACACAAGTGGCCCAACTTTCCAAACAATATTTGCACTAGCGCAATGCACGCCAGATATATCAGAGCAAAGTTGCAGTGATTGCTTAGTTGGGGCTTTTGCATATTCTATATATACTAAAAGCCGGTGGATTGGCACTGTTCATTAACAGTGCCCATCCGGTTTTAACCCTCATTTTATTCATGGTTTTTGTACTTTGGTGGGATTGTGCAGTAAATGGTCTATTTTGCCCCTTTTTCATTTTTGTTTGCAGCTGTTGCTCCCGTTTGAAAGGTGCTTTTTGGTGTTTTTGGTTGAGCTTTGGCCACGTTGTGTTTTATAGGAAAGATGCCAGAAGCATCTTCTACTTTTTCTTTTCCTCTTCGTTTTTCTCTCAGTCGTTCCGTTTCTCTTTAGTTTTCCCGTCTGTCTTTTGATTTCGGTTCCGATCGGATCTTCTCGAAGGTGTTTGGCGTTTTTTCCCCTGTTTTGCACAAACGAATTGCTCCCGTTCAGGTATGTTGATTCATGTGTCGGTTTATTTTCTGTTTGGTTAGGAAGAAAATTTTATGATTGATTGTTGTGAATATGGGCTATTCGGCTTTTTTGCCCAGCGTTTTCTTTGTTTTTTCGTGCTCTACGTCTGATTGTTATCTCTGATTTTGCATTTCGGTTGCAGGAAACATTTTTCTTCAAGTTTTAGGGTTTTATTCTTCCTAGCTTTTTCTGGGTCAGGTATATAATTTATCTCTTTGGTGTTATTTTTTTTTTGTTTGTGCTTTGATTTTTCCCTCAAACTTAAAAAAAAAAAAAGAAAAAAAAAAGAGGAATACTAATGATTAATTTTTGGGTTTTGCTTTGTATGTTTCGGTTTTGTACTGTGAGTGAGGAATTTTTTATTTTGGTGTTTTAATTAAGGGCTAAACATTTCCAGCTATACAAATGGATGATCATGATTAATTTTTGGGTTTAATTTAGTTGTTGATTATTGTGGATGAGTTGCGAAACTTCTTTTCGATTATGTGATCTGTGCCTGTTATGTTTTTTTTTAATTATTTTTGCGTTTTAACTAAAATTGAAAGATTGCCGACGAATGGATATGGCTATGGTTATATAATTTATCTTTAACCTTTTTTTCATTTTTTTTGTGTTTTAATTAAAATTTAAAAATTGTTGAGGAAGGATATGGCTGCGGTTTAAGGTTTAGACTAATTAATTTTATTGTTGTTCAGGTTTTTTTTGGGGAAATTTTTGGGTTTGGTTGTTCTAATTATCTGTGGTTTGATTTTTGTCCAGAATTTAAAAGAAGAAAAATGGCCATGATTAACTTTTGGGTTTTCTTTGTCTGTTCTGCATTTTAAAGTTTGAATTATGGATTTTTTTTCCATCTTCGATCTTCGTGTTTCCTTGCTTCTCTGTTCATGTTGATCGTCTGCCGTCTGAAGAGGTGGGCTTTCTGGCTGATTGCGGTGTTTTAGGTGGTTTGTCTATTTTATTCTTTTTCTTTTTTCTTTGATTAGGAAGAAAATTTGTAGATCGATTGGTTGGTTGGTGTAATATTGAAGTTTTTTCGTATTGCATTGACTGTTTTGTTGATTTTTTACTGTATTCAATGCCGTTGTCTAATGTGAATTGGTTTTTTCTTGCAGGAAATATTGGTGTTTGAAGAAATTAAGGCTTAGCAAAGTGTGACTACCTATGCTTGAATTAATGTTGAAGTTTTGAGCTCAATTAGATTAAAGTGCATAGAACATCCGTAGAAGTGGTAAAAGTTCTTCCCTCAATCAGCTTAATAGTAGTGAACATGTATGCTTACTTTTCAATTATTAAGAAACTGTACCTTCCAGTTGTATGAATCTCTAATGCATCAACATCATTTCTTCTGAGAAGTTCAGAGGTTGCATAAGCATCTCTTATGTACGAGCGCACTCTGCTATTATGAATTGGAGTAGTCTTATTGTCTTTAAGTGATTCTTATCACAACAATTAGGGAAGAAATCCCTTTCTTTTAAATTGGATTATCCCAACCTGCATAAAATTGAGAGTCATGTTGATAAAATCTTTATCTTTATTATGCTGTTATTAAAAGTAGCCTTGAAATATTTTAAATTCGTTTTATATTTATTTGAGAAGTAATTATTTCTTTGTTTGCAATCATCTGCAGATTAATTTTGGTTGAAAAAAAAAAAAAAAATCTTTGCTGCATCTCAGTTCCTATTCTAATTTTAACTGCCAAGTTAGCTTTCAGCTGTCAAGTTTACAGACAATTGATTGTGTTTGTAAGTGCTTTTCACTTTGTTAATATTGTGTTCAAGATTATATTTCTTCCTTTTGTTTGAGAATTGTCTGATTGTAGTTAATACTGTGGCTAACAAATTGTGTTCAAGATTATATTTCTTCCTTTTGTTTGACAATTGTCTGATTGTAGTTAATATTGTGGCTCTAAATTGTATATCAAATCATTCTTTTCAAATATTTCCTTACTTAAGTTATAATGTTGAGCTACTTTATGTTATAATTTTATAACTAGATAGTACATTATCATAAAAATAGAATGTTTTGTTTTTTTTTATCAATGTTATCTATGCAGTATAGTCTTTTTGTTTTTTTTTTTTCCTTTACTCTGTATATTACCTTTTTATCTGAGAAGTTACTTTTAATTTTAGCTTATACATTTTAAACCCATCGGTTCCACGTTGTGTTAATCATGATTCTTGGAACCATAGATAGTTTTTATTTTTGTAGTTAACTGTGTTATCGTTTTTAGTAAAACTGTGAATATCATAGATAAATTATATGTAAAATGCTTTTTTATAGTCATATACTGTGTTATTAAAAAAGTTAGATGTTTGCAACAACTGTCAATATCACCGAGTGATATTACAATTTTCTATTGTGATAACAATTTTTGTTTTAGTTAACATATACATTTCTTTGAACATGTGTATTTGTTAATTCTGTGTCACCCATTGTTTAAAAAAGTTTTAGGGCTCCTATTTTCTCACGATATATTTGATAATCTAGCCATCAATTTATATAATTCATGTATTAGTAAAAATCAATTGGCTTTTTTTATTTTTTGTAATTTGTGTTTCATTGAGAATAAACATTGTTAATACTGTTGATCTTTGCAGTTTCCACTCAGCGTGGATAAGACAAGTAAGAAGTGATACTCCCATTGAAAACTTATCTGCAAAATAAATTTTGCTCTATGGTTACATGGTGCATTAGTGCATAGTTTCACAACTGAACTATAAGAAGTAAGAATGTAGTTATCTTATTACTTTGTTAATTTTTAAATTTTTTTAAGTTCTATTTATTATTTGTTTTATATTTTGTGTCTTGCCATTTGTTGCTGAACTAAATTCTATTGTCCATTGTAATAATTGTTTGTTGTTTGCCTTTTTGAACAGATTGGCTGTCGTATTTTCTAAAATTTCAATTGTTAAAAGTGAGCAATTTTAAATTTTAAATTATTTAGTTTTAAACTTTACTTTTTTTAATCTTTTTTTTTTATAACTTTTTTTTTCCAGTCGCATTTTAAAATTTGGGTGATCTATTCTTTTTAATCATTATAGTATATATTTGTTTAATCTTCACATTATGTGTTTGTTGATACTTCTTTTTTTCATTTTTTTGTCTTTTTTTCAGCGTGGTTTGCACTAATTTGTTTTCAAATTTGTATTACAATTTGATTCCATCATGTCAAAAAGACTTGCAAATGCTTTAACAATTAATGATACAGAACACGAGAAAGAGTTTGTCAATAATCAATCCTATGCTTTATCTGACTATGACAGACAATTTAAAAGAGTGTGTAGAATAAGTTGTATACAAAACCATGTCGATGTTTTCTTATCTAAGAGTAGTCCAATTATTCAGGAAAACTCAGCCATTGACTACCAAGATGGTACTAGCACATCTTCTGTTCAACAAGATGTTGAAAACATAAGTTCTTCCAATATCAATGAATCACATTGCATGACTGTTGTTGAAAAAAATGTTCTCTTAACAGATAAAAAGGGAAAAAAGGTTGTGAATGTATTAGACCAATCTACAAAAAATACTCAACAAACCCTTGATGATCAGAATAATAATCTTATGAACAAGGGTCAAGCATTTTTTCAAAAGAATAGAAAAGGTTAGTTCTTAATTTATGCATCTATTAATTTGATATATCATGAATTTCAATTTTCTAATTGCCTAAATAATATTACGCTCATTTTGTTTTGTTTTTGTATCTTTTTTTGTAGGAGTTGTTAAAGAATATGCGGACTTAGGAGATAAAAGTTATAAGTGTGTTCATTGTGGTGCTTATTTTTGGCTAAAAGAGTCTCTTAAACCGAAGTGTAAAAACGATCTACCTGTTTTCACTCTTTGTTGCCAACAAGGAAAAATTAAGTTTCCAAATCCAAAACCAGCACCACCATTTTTAGATTACTTGCTTGATCCAACTAAAGGGCAAAAAAATTTATCATTTCGACAAAATATTAGAACTTATAACTCAATGTTTGCATTCACTTCAATGGGAGCCAAAGTTGATAACTCAATTAACAATGGATCAAGCCCTTATATTTTCAAAATCAGTGGTCAAGTTTGTCATTTAATGGGATCTCTTTTGCCTGTTGATAATGAGTCTCCAAAATTTGCTCAACTGTATGTCTATGATACATATAATGAGGTGGAAAATCGACTTAAAGTTTTTAATTCCAATGGAAACAATCAAAGCCTAGATCCAACAATTGTAGAAGGGTTAATCAAAATGTTTGATGCATCAAATGAATTGGTTAAACTTTTTCGAATGGCAAGAGATAAATTTGAAAACGATGCTCTTTCTTCATTAAAAATGACTTTGCTAGGCAGGCAATTAAATGATAGCAAACAATATGAGCAACCTACAACTGATGAAATAGGTGGTTTGATAGTTGGAGATATAGGATTGTATGATTCTAATCGAGATATTATTATAGAGTCTAAAAGTCACGAATTAAAACGTGTAACAAAGTTGAATCCTAAATTTATGTCTCTGCAATATCCAATTCTTTTTCCATATGGTGAAGATGGTTATAGACCAGATTTAAAATGGAATGAAAATTATAAAGGTAAAAAAACTAAAAGACAAAGAATACCAATGAGAGCTTTCATTGCTTATCAAATTCAAGAACGAGAACCACCATTAAGTACATTGTTAAGAGGAGGAAGACTTTTTCAACAATATTTGGTCGATTCTTTTGCAACACTTGAAGAAGATAGATTAGATTATATTAGACAAAATCAAAAAAATTTGAGAAGTGAAGTTTATAAAGGAATATATGATGCATTCTCAAAAGGTGATACTAATGCAAATAATTTGGGACAAAAAATTGTATTACCTGCTTCATATACTGGAAGTCCTAGATATGTGATAAATAATTATCAAGATGCTATGGCTATTTGTAGAGAATACGGACATCCTGATTTGTTTATAACATTTACATGTAATGTTAAATGGCCAGAAATCACAAGAGAGTTTGAGAATAAGCCAGGATTCAAACCTGAAGATAGACCTGATATAATTTCTAGAATCTTCAAAATGAAGCTTGATCATATGATTGATTTCATCAAGTCCGGGAAGCCTTTTGGAGAAATTCAAGCAAGTAAGTTACTAAAACTCATTCTAGCACTTATTTCAAGCTTTTTAGTTTTCTTATTTATTATAAAATTTACTTTTATTCTTTTCTTTGTTTTCATTTTTTCCTCATGAACAGATGTTTGCACAGTTGAGTTTCAAAAAAGAGGTTTACCTCATTCTCATATGTTAATATGGCTGAAACCAAATGTGAAATGTTTTTGCACATCAGATATAGACTCAATTATTTCTGCTGAATTACCTGATAAAAATTTGCATCCACAACTTTATGAAACTGTTAATCAGTTTATGATTCATGGTCCATGTGGTTGTATTAATCCAAAATCACCTTGCATGCGAGAAAATAAATGTTCTAAAAACTTTCCTAAGCCATATAAAAGCGAAACAATTTTTGACACAAATGGTTTTGCTGTTTATAAACGTCGTGAAGATGAAGAAAAATTTGTGATTAAAAACGGTATAAAAGTTGATAATAGATTTGTTGTTCCTTACAATGCAGAGTTATTACTAAAATATAATGCACATATAAATGTTGAATCCTGTTGTCAATCAATGCTTATAAAATATTTATTCAAATATGTAAATAAAGGTTCAGATAGAGCACGTTTAGTTTTTCAAGAAAATTTGAATGATGAGATTTTAGCATACCTCAATTGTAGATATATATCACCTTATGAGGCTGTTTGGAGACTATTTCAATATTTCATACATCATAGAGAGCCTTCTGTAGAGCGATTACCAGTTCATTTACCATTAGAACAAAATGTTGTTTTTACAGCTGATCAATCACTACAGTCAATCATTAATCAAAAAGCTTTTGAAAACACAATGTTAACAAGTTGGTTTGAATTGAACAAAAATTATCCTAACGCACGTGAACTAACTTATGCACAAATTCCCACAAAATTTTTGTATGATGTAAAGAAAAAAACTTGGAAGCCAAGAAAATATAAAGCATCAATTGGCAGAATAGCATATGTACATCCTGCATCTGGCGAATTATATTATTTGAGAATGCTTTTGAATTTAAAAAAAGGCGCCATTAGTTTTGAGGATTTAAAAACAATTAATGGTGTTGTACATTCTTCCTACCATTCTGCATGCAAATCATTAGGACTATTAGGTGATGATAAAGAATGGATTGAGGCTTTATCAAGTGCTGCACATATTGCATCATCTGCTCAATTGAGACAATTGTTTGTCACAATAATTTTATTTTGTGATGTAGCAAATCCTCAAAATCTTTTTGATAGTCATTGGCAAAACATGTATGATGACATTTTATATAAATTGCGAAAAATATTTGCAATTCCAGATATGATTGTGCCAGAACATGAATTAAAAAATTCAGTGCTATTTAAATTAGAATTACTTTTTAATAATGCATCTACCTCTTTAAAAAAATATCATCTTCCCATGCCTAATGCAGAAAAAATGTTAGAAATTCAAAATAGGCTTTTGAGAGAAGAATTAAATTATGATTGTGAAGAACTTTATAAGAAACATGCACTTTTGAAATCACAGCTTAACCAAGGTCAAAAACATGTTTATGATTGTGTTTTAAATGCTGTGAATGCAAAAAAGGGAGGTCTATTCTTTGTTTATGGTCATGGAGGCACTGGAAAAACATTTTTATGGGATACAATTACAAGTAAGCTTAGATCAGACGGTAAAATTGTTCTAGCTGTTGCATCATCAGGAATAGCATCATTATTATTACCAGGTGGTAGAACAGCCCATTCTAGATTTAAAATCCCTTTGATTATTACTGATTCTTCAATTTGTTCAATAAAGAAAAAAACTCATCTTGCAGGATTAATTGAAAAAACAGATTTAATTATATGGGATGAAGCACCTATGAATCATAAATATTGTTTTGAAGCATTGGATAAATCATTTTCAGATATTTTGTCAAATTCACAAGCTTTCGATAAAAATGTTCCATTTGGTGGAAAAACTCTTTTATTGGGTGGTGATTTTCGACAAATATTGCCTGTTATTCCTCAAGGAACTAAAGAGGATATAATAAATGCTTCATTGAATAGTTCTTATTTATGGCCATATTTTAAAATTTTTCATTTGAAAGAAAATATGAGATTGTCAAAAAATGGATTGAGTATTGAAGAAAAAAATAAAATTAGTTCTTTTGCAAATTGGATTCTACAAATTGGTGATGGACAAATTAATGATGCAAACAATGTGAATAATTCAATTGATAGGGATTCATCTTTGATTCAAATACCACAAGATTTGATAATTGATTGTTCTACAAATGCTATCCATTCAATTTTTTCTGCAACATACCCGAGTTTTGAAACTTTTTTTGACAATTTTGCTTATTTAAGGGAAAGAGCTATTATAACACCTCGAAATACAACTGTTACAGATGTGAATAATTATATAATTAATTTATTACCTGGACAACAACAAACATTTTTGAGTTATGATTCTTTATGTTCTTCAAATGCAAATGTTGAAAATCTTGAAATAATGTACCCCACAGAATTTTTAAACAAGCTTGAATTCAATGGTTTACCTGCACATAATTTGGTATTAAAAATAGGAATGCCTATTATGCTACTACGAAACTTAAATCAGTCTTCAGGTTTGTGTAATGGAACTAGATTAGTTGTTACTCAATTATTTGATAGAATTATTGAAGCTAAAATTCTTACTGGTACTAATATTGGTCATAAAGTTTTTATACCAAGAATCACTCTTACAGCTACAGAAAATAAGTGGCCTTTCATCTTCAAAAGACGTCAATTTCCAATTAGAGCATGTTATGCAATGACAATCAATAAAAGTCAAGGACAATCTCTTAAACAAGTTGGTTTATATCTTCCAGAACCTGTTTTTACACATGGCCAATTATATGTAGCATTATCAAGAGTGACATCAAGAGAAGGTTTAAAAATTTTAATAGAAAATGTAGAGAGTAGTGTTAAAAACTGTACTTTGAATATTGTTTTTAAAGATGTGTTACAAAATTTACAAGAAAATTAACCCAGTTCAGAGACTCTGCATCTCTCACTTTCTCATCTCACAAATCACTTCTCTCTCTTCCATCTCTCCCAATGTCTTCGTCTCTCGGCTTTCTTGCTCAATCTCTGTCGACTGAAATTTCGAGGTGATTTTCCAACCCTAAATTAATATATTCCATACCTTGATTTCATCTTAATTTATTGGGAATTGATCTACATATGTGTAGTATAGATAAATTTTTTCTTTAACTAATGTTATAGAATCCATGTCCTATTTGGAAATACTGAGATGGAAAAGGTTAAGGAAAAATTGCGAGGTAGAAATTCCATTATGAGTTCTCCGGCCGATTTGAGGTGAGTAGTACAAACTTTTATGTTAAATTGATTTGTTTTGGTTTTTCGGGATGCTTAATTTCATCTGCAAACAAGGTTGACCATCCAAAAGTTTCAGTTTTGTACCCATTATTCAATACTAGCTCAATAATCATAATGTTTCCTCTGACTTTGTTTATAAATTCTGATATATAATCATATTTTAGAGTTAGAGTTTTCTATTGGGGAAACTTTAGGAACCGATTGTCCTACATCGAAAAAATAGCAGCAGCTGATCCTATTTAAAATGAATCTAATTGAAGACATTAAGGATTGGGCACCTTCTACAAACTACAGTAGTATTACTCTTGATGAGGTCTATTTCATTTCCTCTATGCTGTCTCAATCTTCATAACTCACGTTTATGTGCATTTTTTGTCTGGTTCTTATTTAAAATGTATCTAATTGAATATTTATAACCAAAAGAATTAATTTTTCTAATTGCCCAACTTTACAGGTTTTGCATCATTGGAACATCAGGCCTATGTCATTGCTTTACCTAAGGTAGTTGAAATGTACTTACAATATCTTAGCTTTTAGTTTTTTTCTTCTTTGGCTGCTTAGAGATTATGTGTCATGAGCCTGGCCTTTAATAGTTTAGGAAAAATTTTGCATCTCTTTGAAAGCTACGAATTCAACTTTTGGGTTCCTTCAACTCAGAATTTATAGATGTAACATTTCAAGGCTCATGTTGGTATGAAATTGTAATTCCTCATCCGTCATTACATTTTTTTGACAGGGATTTCAGTTCATAAAACAATAAACTGCATAAATTTGTAAAAGTCTACTTTTTTAGATGGTAAAATCTTAGATTGCCAATTGAGGATATAATTGCAATTTGAATTCAATCTGCTTTCCGTGCACATGTGATATGTATGTGTGTACTAAAATCTCCAAAATATAAAATTCCAATTTCATTCTCTCCCTTAACAACGTTATTACTGAAGAAATTAAAGAATATTTTCAGTTCGGAGTATGAGTGCTATATGTGTTTGTTTCATTCCTAAAAATTATGGGACATAATTATGCAAAACTTAATTGATGATCGTATGAAAGCTATAAAACTTCTCTCTGTACAATTCTTTAAATCTGGTTCAGTTTTGTCTTAGGTATCCATACAATCATTATTTGTGAGATAATTAGTTCCATGGTTCAATTATGTTTTTTCCATGAGAATATTTCCATGTTGTAATAGAAGAATTGTCTAAAGTTCCTTAAACCTTTCATCTTTTATGTTTACCATAAAACAGATAACAATGCATGATAATGAATTACAAATTGTTTTTTATTTCTTACATTCAAATTTGGTTTTTATACTTTCTTCCTACGTATGACACCATTTTTCCATCGATGTCAACTAATTATTATATATTATAATTAATTGCCATAAAACTTTTTTTTTTAACACTTTATTTTACAATTTTAGGAAGGAAAAAAAAAATTGCTAATTCAGCAAGGAGCTTACAGTGCTGACAAATACATTTTCAAACAATGAAGAGGCAAACATTCAAAGGTATGTAAAATTAATTAATACTTTATTAATTTTGTTTTGTTAATGCTTTACGTTTAATTACAATTTTTACTAAGCTTTCTCTTCAGGGGAATTAGCTATTACTAATATATATACAAACCATCTTCTTTTCACATGATCTAAATACATGACAAATTACTTGCTTGCATATTGAAAGGCTAAATTGAACATCCAAAAGTATAAAAGTAGACATTTTCACTAGAGATATACCATGTCCACATATTTTAATCTAATATGTTCTTTCACAGATTTACAAAATATGGACAGGATTTATCTTTAATGGAAGGATGTCTGTTTATACTTCCAAATGTTAGCCTTAAACCTTTTGCTAGACAAACAAATAATTAACCATGTATTCACAATAAGTTAGAAGAAGAAAGTATCTATATAAATTGGTAATAGTTAATTCCTCTGAAGAGAAAAGACGGAAATGATGATTCTTACTCCATATAATTAAACCTAAGTTTACCAATTTACGTAAATCTGATCCGTCTTAGATCGCCAACATTTAACTTTGTTTTAAAAATTATAATATTGCCAAATAAACTACTATTTAATCATAGCATGATTTGCAATACTTTTCTAAGTCTTATATAACACTATCACTAAATATATTTTATTGCAAAAGACATCAATTTTCATTTTTGTTGTACTAAATTGCAACAAACTTATATTTTCTGAAACATTATTCAAATTCTCATCCCAGGTATGCATCCAATTTCACTTACTCTTTATTTGTATAAATTAAAAAATTACCAAATGCAATGGATAGTCGGGGGGCTAAGAATTCACAGTGTTAGTCTTTTTTTTTTTCATCTAAGGTCGTCTTTCAATTTTTATTTTAGATTTTTCCTAATTTGGATAAAACCCTAATGATTTCGTTTTGCTGTCAGTATATACATGCTTATTTAGAATCAAATGACACAACTTTATATTTACAATTATATTTTGTTTCTAATAGCTTATATAAGTTTTTCTTCGTTTTCCTATAACATCGTATCGTAACATGGTCTAATCATATTCAATATAATTGAACAAACTGTTATCGACCGGTTAATGCCAATTTAAACACTTCTAATAAGTTACAGCTACATTTATTATCTCGAATTTCAACATCAAATGTAAATTTTTTTACTTCAAATATTTTGTTAATTATTAATAATCGTTTTGACGTGTTATATACTCACACTCATAAAAGCAGTTATCCTCTTATACATAATTCTTCACCACAAATTTATATCACTATTAAAACACTTCTAACCTTAATTTATAGTTACTGCAGTATGTTCTATGTGCACATCATTTTCTTCTTCAGTTTCTGCTGTTTTTTGTTCTCTGAGTTGTACATGTTACCGGTGTTCACAACTAAAATCAATTACACAGACTTGACTACAGGTATGCCGCAACTTACATCACTTTCTGCCAACACTCTACTTCTTTTTCTTATTATATTTTCTGTGTTTAAATAGCATGAACATACTAAAAACCTGTTAATTACAAACTATCCATTACAAATTTGCATTGACTGTTTTCTTCTTTTATGTCCAATAGTTTTAAGACCCGCAGCAACGCGCGGGAACTATTACTAGTATCTCCTATTTTTACGGGAAAGTAGGTGGGGGAGTTAATAGACCTAGCTGTTACTTTAGATTCGATCTTTACCCCTTCTATGACCCTAAAACTGTCAAACAACTGCCATCTCCGCCACCATCAACCAATACCACAAACACTTCACAAGGTACGTACGCACAACGTATATGTATGTACACTCCATTACATACACCGATGACTGTATATTTGCTTGACACTGATCTCAAAATTTAATTGATCAATGGGAACTCCTCTCTCTAATAGATCGATCACTTAAACATGTTATTTAGAATCTCATGTGATTAGAGAAGATATATTTCTCATTTTACTTTGCAGGATCGAAGAGCAGCAAATCTCGGACTGTCATTATTATTGTTGTGCCAATTATTGCTTCTTTGGTATTAGTAATGTTCATGGGCATTTGTCTAAGAGTACGGAAGGCAAAAAAAAAGCTTCAAAGTAATTTAATTCCAGGTACGTACTGTAACAAAATAAACACATTAACATTAATTTAACTCAATTTGCTTCAAGTAGAAAGCCTAGTACTGTTACGTCATCTAGATCTAATTATGTTACATATGAAATTTTTGTTAAAATTGTACCACAGGCGAAGACACGGACGAAATTGGAATTGCAGAATCCTTGCAATTCAATTTTGACACAATTAGAGTTGCCACAGATGACTTTTCTGAAGCCAATAAACTAGGACGAGGGGGATTTGGTTCTGTTTACAAGGTAATATATAACACATCTATTGAAGATAAGACTCTCACATCATACCTTACGAAATAAAATACAATATATAGTGATTGTTCCACCATTGCTAACACCGATGCCGGCTTTATTATGAAAAAACCTAACCTGCCAATCTTAACAACATCATGATATATATGGGCAACATTACCAGTTTCATGTATATATTCCTTGAATGCAACCTTTTCGTTTTGATACTCTTTCAGGGTAGGTTATTGAATGGAGAAGAGATAGCAGTGAAAAGGCCCTCCGTAAATTCCGGACAAGGAGATTTGGAGTTTAAAAATGAGGCCTTGTTAGTGGCAAAGCTTCAACACCGAAACTTAGTTAGGCTCTTGGGTTTCTGCTTGGAAGGAGTTGAAAGGCTTCTTATTTATGAGTTTGTCCCTAATGCAAGTCTGGACCGCATCATATTTGGTATTTATGCTTCAATGTTCTTTTTGTACAATTTTAGCTTTTAACTTCAAAATTTTACCATAAAATATCATTCTTGTAACGTACAAGAAAAATTGTAACCTTGGTTTGAATTGCACATGCAGACCCAACCAAGCGCGCACAACTGGATTGGGATAGGCGCTACAAAATCATAGTAGGCATTACTCAAGGGCTTATTTACCTTCATGAGGATTCGCGGCTTAGAATTATTCATCGTGATCTCAAAGCCAATAATATCTTGATAGATGAAGAAATGAGTCCCAAGATATCAGATTTTGGCATGGCAAAATTGTTTGGGGTTGATCAAACACAAGGCAATACTAGTCGAATTGTGGGGACCTAGTAAGTACTCAACGAGGCTACATGGCTTATATTATAATTGTGTTAATCTATATCAATAATCCAAAGTTCTCAACTAAGTTTGATCATAAAACCAACATATATTATTCTTGTTTCGATATGCAGTGGATATATGGCTCCAGAATATGCGATGCATGGACACTTTTCTGTTAAGTCGGATGTCTATAGTTTTGGTGTCTTAGTTTTGGAGATAGTGAGTGGACAGAAAAATAATTCCTTTCGTCACGGCGAGAACGTGGAGGATCTTCTAAGCTACGTAAGAATTTAAACTATATGCATAATGCAACCAAGAAAAATAATTTATCTCTAACTATATTTCTACGAATTTCACAACGCAGGCATGGAAATGTTGGAGGGAAGGGACAACTTCAAATCTAATAGATCCCGCGTTGACGAACGGTTCAAGAAATGAAGTCATGAGATGCATCCATATTGGGTTGCTATGTGTGCAAGAAAATATAGCTGATAGGCCAACAATGAATGCTATTGTTCTAATGCTTAACAGTTACTCAGCCACACTTCCAGTACCCTCACAACCATCATTTTTCGGAGATAGTAACGTTGGATTTGACATGACTTTGGGATGAAAGAATAGTTAGGAGGTGATTACAACCGGGTCCGATCGATCCAAGAGCAGCTCTGTCAAAGCACCAAAAAACGAGGTTCATTGATCACCGAAGTATATCCTAGATAGCTCTTTAAGATGGAAATTGCATTGTTTTTGAAATCATAATGTGTAATTTACCATTTATTTTGTTCATTTTTCTTTTCAATGGTTTAGCTAATTCCAATAAGGCTTGTGATGTATAAGAGATGGACTAAGGCCATCTCTAACCGAATGGTCCAGAGGGATAGAAGGTCGAAAATAACCCGAAAACCATCTCTAACTGAGGGCTAGGCCAAAGGGCTGTGGAATCTGAGAGGGCCCCACAAAATCGGAGAGGGTTGGAGGGCCGGCTGCATGCAGCCAGCTAGCTAGCCTGGGGTTGGCCAGAAAAATCATCTTTCCTGTCGGTTATAACCGACATGAATGCTTAAGAAAAAAATTCAATGCAATGGCTAGCTGACGTCAGTTAGCCGTTGCATTTGATTTTTTTTCTTCTTTTTTTACTGTTTTATTATTATTTTTTATTTACAAAATTTTTCCTATAACTTCTATTTTTCATATATTTTTTTTTAAATTTTATTTTTTTTCCTATAACTTTTATTTTATAAAAATTTCATTTTTTCCTATAACTTCTATTTCACAAAATTTGTTTCATATTTTTTTTAAATTCCATTTTTTCCTATAATTTCTATTTCACAAAATTTGCCATAACTTCTATTTCACAAAATTTGTTTCATATTTTTTTTTAAATTCCATTTTTTCCTATAACTTCTATTTCACAAAATTTGTTTCATATTTTTTTTAAATTATATTTTTTTCCTATAACTTCCTAAGTCATTATACAACTTTAAATTAAATTAAGTAACATGAAACAACATTAAACAATATAAAACAACATTAAATAACATTAACCAACATACAAATTATACAACATAAAAAAAAACATTTAACAACATGAAACTTAAACAATATTTTTAAAAACATTTAACAATATAAAACTTAAATGCCTACTCTATGCTTCTTTTGGCCCAAAGATGTGCAACAAGATCCTGTTGTAGGTACTTGTTTGTGGCATGAGAACGTATTATTCTATAGCACCTCATCTACTCATTTATAGAGATACTACCAATTCTTGGATTGAAAGGCAAATTAGGCTCATCGTATATTTTTGCACGAGCCCTTCTTGACCTATTTGGATCTTCTTGGTCGTCATCGGACTCTCCATCAATATACCCATCTCGCTCATCCTCCACTATCATATTGTGTAATATGATGCAAGACATCATGATGGAGTCCAAATTTTCTCGACTCCACCCTCTTGTCGGTTCACTAATGATCTTCCACCGTGCTTGTAGAATACCGAAAGCTCTCTCAATATCTTTCTGGTATGCCTCTTGGTGTAAGGTAAACAACTTTTCTGCGTCATTCCTAGGATTTGGAATTGCTTGGACAAATGTCGCCCACTTTGGGTAAATGCCATCTGCCAAGTAATACCCCATATTGTATTGACGGTTGTTGATGTTGTAGTCAAATTGAGGTGTTTTACCTTCCGTCAAGTTATTGAAGAGGGGTGAACGCCCAAGAACTGTAATGTCATTTTGGGATCCAGGGACTCTAAAGAAAGCATGCCAGATCCATGTGTCATATGAGGCAACTGCCTTTAACACAACAGTTGGCTTTCTCGACCTTCCGCTAAAGCCTCTTTGCCATCTAGTGGGACAGTTCTTCCAATCCCAATGCATGCAGTCTAATGACCCTATCATGCCCGGAAACCCACGATCTTCAGCTTTGCGAAAGAGTCGATTAAGATCTTTTTGATTTGGCTCGCGGAGGTACTCGTCTTTGTAAACCTGAACAATTGTGTCACAGAATTGTTCAAGAGTATCAAGACATGTAGACTTAGACATATCATAGGTTTCATCCATTGAATCAGTTGGGGAGCCATAGGCCATCATTCGGAGTGCAACAATAACCTTCTGATGAGGTGATAAACCAGGGCGGCTTGCTCTGTCCCGCTTCTGTCGAAAGTATGGATTAATCTGCTGGACATCACAAAGTAAACGCTCGAAGACATGACGCCTCATCTGGAAGCGACGTCTGAAATCCTCTTATGTGTACACTGAATTGGGGTTGAAATAGTTGTTCATCAGGCATGTGACATCGCTTTGTTTCGTGGTTTGTAAGAGCGACCAGCAATAGAGCCACCCCATTGAGGTTGTTCCTTAGTTGGCTGACACACCATGGCCGCAGCCATGGCTGCTGCTCTGTTTTGTTTGTTGCGCCTTAGTTGAACTTCTTCATTAGACTCCTCATCTTCTCGTCTCATTTGCGCCCATTTTAGTTCCAATTTGGAATTGGATGAGGACCCCCAGTTAGAATCCGAAGAGGATCCAAAGTTGGAATTCATTGTAAACTTGAATTGAAAGAGATTGAATTGAAATAGATTGAGTTCAAAGTTGTGTGAATTATAACCCAATATCCACCCTATTTATAGCAAAAGAAAAATTCAAATCCAACGGCTAGCTAACGTAAGCATGATGTCAGCTACCAACGGCTAGCTGAAATCACTTAGTTGTTGGATTTGAATTTAAGTTGTAGTTTTTAAATAATAAATTATGTTTGACCCTATGACCCTTTTACCCTCGGTTGGAGACGATTTTTTGTGACAGGACTAAAACGAGCCCTATGGCCTTTTGGCCCTCGGTTGGAGACAGAGGCAAATATAGCCCTGTACTGTTCATTAAAATATTAATTTCTTGGAGGGTAAGAGGGCTAAAATGAGCCCTCTGCCCAGCCCTCGGTTGGAGATGTCCTAAGAGTTGTTTTGGGACCAGTTTACCAATCAAACAACGACTTTGATTAATTGGACTTGAATTTTCCCGCCTCTTATTTCTCTCCTTTCATTCCACTTTTTTATTCTAACTGTTCAAAAGAAATTATCTAACTGCCTAGAACTGAATCACATATTTAATTAGCGTTATTTGATTTGATTTTTATTGTTTTTGTTCACCAATCATTCCTCTTCTTCACCCCCATTCACGCCACCATTTATGTAATACCCTGTCCTTTCTTTTTTACATTGAGTGTTGTTTTTCGGTATTTCACGTTTTGTCTTATTTGACCTTAAATTGTGAACCACTGGGACCTACTTCCACACTCTTGTCCCCTTACTTTTCCCCCTATCCCGTGTGACATCCCCCCTCCCCTTTTTCTTTCTGTCACTTCTCTCTCCCTCTAAACTCTCTCATTTCACTCACATCTCTAAGCTCTCTCTTGGTTCACTCTATCTCAGCCCTCCCTTGGGTATTTGTCAAAACTAAATTTTTTCAAGGATTAATACCTTAGTTTCCTATTAAATTAAATAAGGAATTTTAACACCTAAAATGTCCATAAAAATTATAAAAAAAAAAAAAAAAACCTAAAACGGATTCATACCCAGGCCCAACGGAATTGGACGCTCGAAAGGAGCCCAACTGAATACGTATTGCGGGCCACGCCTCAAAGAGACCGACCCAGGCCCAAACGGAATTCGAAATTTAAAACAAAATACCTACCCGAACCAGGAATAATTAGAAAGGGAAAGATGGAACAAAAGGAAAAGTTTCCTGATGAAATTAGGAAGCCAATACTTTCCTAATCCAAGCATGATTAAATCTTTATATATACCAACAGTGTGCTTCTCTTATCTTCCACACTTTCCAAGCATTTACGTTCAATCGAAAAATTAGCAATGAAACTAGAAGAAGAAGACCACCACCCTTCAAAAGTACGACTGTTCGGCGTTGGCCTTGGCAGTAGTTTGAATGATCCTTGCGGAGGACACGAACCCTCTACCGATCTGTATCTGTGGGATCCGACCTGGGACTACAGCTCAATTTGGAAAATCAAGAAGAGGCTAGCGGCGAGTGACCTCGGAGAGCTGAGCAGGCTGTTGATGCCAAAAGAGGCAGTGCGAAAACACGTTATGTCTTACTTGGACGACAAGTTAGCCAAGATGGTCGACAGTAAAGAGGGCTTACCAGTTACGGTTGTGGACCGGGATACGTGCAACCTGCATGAGTTAACTTTTAAGCATTGGAACTCTGGTGATTTTTACGTTCTGAATGGAGGTTGGAGACCGAAGTTTGTGGTTCGGAGAGGCTTGAAGGAAAATGACGAAATCGGTCTTTACCTTGACTGGGACTGGAAAACTGCCAATTACATCTTCAAGTTTTCTGTTCTGCAAGGAGCAAAGTAGTTTAATAATTAGCTAAGCTAGTTTAGTTTTTATTTTTATTTTTGTCAAACTAAGCTAGCTTAATCCTGACTCTGAATAGTTTATGTGGCGCTTCATGTAATGGGATTAGTTTAGTTACTTTTTTAATTGTGACTGTGATGAGTTTTGTATGGTTATAAGTTTTTGTTCCAGGATAATTGTTAGACTTTTTTTGTGTACTTTGAGTGCTTCACTATATCCATTAAAATGTGTCTGTTAACAGAAACAAATAATACAAGTTTTCGTTCAAATGTTTAATTTTGCATGAGACATCCGCCAAGGGGTTTCGGAACACAAAAAATGTATGGGATATCCGTCGAGGATTTGATGAAAAAACATTCTATTTATGGATGTGCAATGGATATATGGTTTCAGAGTATGAGATGCACTTTTTTGTTAGGTCAGATGCCAATAATTTTGGTGTGTTAGCCACTTTCAGCATGGAGAAAATGAGGAGGATCTTCTAAGCTTTGTTAAAATAGACAGTGTTGGAGCAGAAAAATTCAGGTACTTCAATCCTCCCCCCATTCTTGTGATTATTAGCCTTTTTATAGGCATAAAATGCTTGAACTCCAAGTTCCACATTCCTTGTATTTCTCCATGTTTCAAATTCCATGGAAGCGTTCGATCATGCTCCTTTATTCTAACTCCATTCCCCCAAATTTAGGATTCATGGGAAGTGGCTCATTGCTTGAGCCTTAATTTTTGCACCCATAGATAGTAGGTGCTACATGGTGTGATTTTGATGTGGGACGGAATTGGTGTTTTTTTAGGTGGGGGAAAATTAAAATAACACTAATTCCATCCTATATCAGATTCGTTCTTCATGTAAATGGCTATGATTTGTTAAAAGAAATAACGTATACACACCATTTTCTTTTTATGCACACCTATCGCTACAAGAAACAGGGGCAACAGTCACCGAAGTAATTCGATACGAGAATACGATGGTTATGGTGAAATACATGTATCAACCGACTGTCATTATCTGTTATTGCATCTGAACCGGGTCCATCCGTTAGTTTTCATTAGGTCTCACCTCCTAAAGTTTCACATATATTCACGACTTATTGTTGATTAAAAGATGTACAAGCTGTTTAATTGTATTCGTCTGATATTCCTCGATGTATCGTTCCATTATTTTCAGTGAATGCATTGGTCTGCTTCCTCTAGACATACGGATGGCTAGGCCAAGCAAAAGAGAAATTCAATATTGGTTTGTTCTTCCTGGCTCATTCCAGAGGTTGAATTGTATTAGTCTTCCAAGCAAGAACTAATCAGAAGCTTCAAGCTAGTCTTGTTTCATTACTTCTAGGTCGGACTGATTCGAGCACATGCACGTACATTCAGGATTTTTCTTTGTTTTCAAATACCGTTTATCTTTTGTGTTTTGATCATCGTTCAATAAATTCAATCTTAATATCATAAATAAACACAAATGTGCTGGAGGGTAAGGTGTGCAGCAATTACTTTAGTCTAAAGCAAGACGGGAGGTCTCACTGTGCAATTTTGGGTACATTTCGTTTTATTTACGAAAGTGCCACTGAGTCTCTCTGCCCCTGCTTTTGTTAGATTTAACGTTATTTACAAAATTACCACTGGGCTTCAGGATGGGTTTTGGGTCTTTGGGCTGGATGTGAACGACGATGGTTTTGATGGGTTGCTGCTGGTGGGCAGAGCACAAATGGATTCCCAGGAAAGTCGATGAGGGAGTGAGAAAGAGTGAGAAAACGAATGAAAACGATGGAAAATGTGGGAAAGTTTTGGTCTTGGAAGCTCCCATTGCTTGGAGAGAGAGAGAGAGAGAGAGAGAGAGAGAGAGAGAGAGAGGGAGGGAGGGAGGACAGAGAGAGTACTTTGGCTAAATGGGTTGCTTTCTTCTAGGTGATGAAGAAGAAGGAAGCAACGAGTGTTTGTGGAGGAAAATCTGGATAAGTAAAGTAGTTATTTAATTACTGCATCTATGGTTGGATTTTTAATTTTTTTTAAATTTTGATTTATTTATGGAAAAAACAGAGTGAGAGAGAGATCCAGGAAGCAATAGAAGGGTTGAGGGGTTGGAGGGAGAGGATCGCCGGGATTTTTGACTCGGGGGCGGGTGGGTGTGGCTGTGGGAGATGCATCGGTCAGAGGGTCGTTGGGGGAGGAGAGGAGGGGGACAGAGGGACTGACAGTTAGAGTCAGGTTTGTGTCTTTATAAATTAGGGGGTTGCGCTGTGCTCATTTCTGTGTTTCTTCATGCTTTCCTGCTGTTTCCTTCTCAACATATAAAATTGAGGTTGCTTTTCCGCTTCACATCGTTTGAATATCCCTCTGTTGCTAGATTGTTTCTCCATACTTTGTTGCTTCTGTATTTCTGTGATGAGGGTGTTGGGAAGATTAGGCTGTTTTAGTAACAGTTTAGCTCCTCTGTTGGTAGATTGTTTTCCAATTCTTGGTTGCTTATTTATTTGTGTGATGCACTTTTTAATTTTCTTCTTGACATGTTTGTAGATCAAACACAAGCATACACATCAAACCATGCATTCACAGAGCAGGCGCCAAAGAGACCATCATTGAGGTATTTGTTTATCCATTCTTAATTTTGTTAGGTTTTGGACAAAAGGATTTGTAATACAAATCTCTTAACTGTGTTCGAATGCGGACTCTAGTTCTCTCTAATCTTAACTGTTAGGGTCCTCTGGTATATTCTCATATCTCTTCTGCTTGCCAGTCATGTATAGAGAAGAGTTTGTAATTTGCATGTGCCAACTACTGTAATATATATTTCAGACTGATGGATCTGTGCGTTGCCAAACAGTGATGCTTACTCTTACTATAAACTGGGCGACAGATACAAAGTCGGTTGCACCTAGGTTTTTGTCTGAGTCCCAGTGTCATAGAACCATTCATAACCCTAACCCCTACATATTTGTAACGTGACGAAATGATGTTAATTATATACAGAAGAGTAACCGTATCTTTTTGCTTTCAGCTTTCTACAATGAATAAATTTCAAACGATGGTGTTAAAAGCCGCAGGTTTGCCCTGCTGGGCTGGCATGATATTCTTAGAGTAATACACAGAAATTTTTGGTGTTGGCAACTGAAGGTGCAGTTGCATGTGCAGATTAAATCCTTAGTTCGATCTGTTCGCCTAATTTAAGTATCAAAATCTTTTTAAGCAAAGGATGGAGTGTGATCTCAAAACCTTAAAAGTGAAATAATAATGTGTCATCTCTCTCTCATCGCATCCTTATCTTCTATATGGTACATAATGTCTACAACAACTGACCATTACTTTTGATTTACAGCCATGCATGCTTTATGCTATCTATTGAAATCTATGTGCAACGGATATTTCTCTGTGTTTGCGAGAGTATATAGCAGAGAGGAATGGATTGAACTAAAGATGCTTTGCCGGTGTACAATTGAAGTTTAGAGTTTAGGGTTGACTAACAATTGGTAGTGACCCAACCCAAAAAATCTGATGCCAAGAGCCGTGGGGAGAGAGAGCTTAGCTGGAAAGGGGATGACAAACACCAGAATTTCAGATTAGTAATGCTTGTGGAATCAGCATATATACGGAACCATGTGCCCTATATATGTGTATACCCGAATGTTGCAACCAAACTTAATTAGTTGCCTGATTTAAGTTTTTGTTAACAAAACGATATTCTAAACTAAGCTATTAATCCTCAAGGAGGGAGAGTCGAATTTGAGTACAAAAAGGACACTAAACGAACTGACCTAATGATCATATTTGCACCTGTTTGTTGGGAAATAATGGTTGCTGATTTTAGCAATGGATTGAGTCTCTCTATTTGCTATGATTATATCTCTAAACAAGCATGATATGATTATTAAACTTTGTTTTTCTTCCGTTACATTATTTGATTTATTTGTTGTTGCTGCTGTGAAATCGCTGTTCGATGCACTGTGCAACCATCAGAAGCGCGACATTTATGAACTATTTTCTTTCAATTCCTCCTTAAACATGAGAGGGCGTAGTGGTATAAGCTGTTTGGCACAAGCTTATTTAGAACTTATGTAATCGACTCTTTTTTTGTGTCATTTCATGTTGGTTGGGTTAAGTTTATTTGTGGTGTTGTGAACCTATAATTTTGTTATTCGAACTGCAATATATAAACTTGGTTATTTACTTCTTACGCCATCGAGCCACAAAAGTTGTTCCTGCACTCAGTTCGTTATGACAAGATCAAACAAATTTAATTTGCCTTTATATCCGAATGTGTTGAAGTAATTGTGAGTTGTATGACATTACTGTTCAATTATAGCCTTGGCTGAGGCCCCTTGCAGTTTACTCAACATTTCACCTAGGCCTTAAGCTTTCATATTCTTCGTTGAACCAAATTAGTTGTGTTGGATTCAAAATATTGCTAAAATCTCTTTTTTCTTTTGGTGCGCCTTTGGTCATTTAACTAAAATTTCATTAGATTTGGTCTTTAAATTTGAAAGTCGCTGAGTTGCTAATGAATTTACTTTGTTTGCAAATTTCAGAAATTTGGATCGTTGGAGGAAGAAGTTGGTTCCTTGCCGTTTTGAGGTATATAATTTCATATCTATCTGTCATCTTTCATTCTCTGTCGGGCCCTAAAGATTTCTATCAAATTTTGATCCGTTCAAGTCACTGTAGACAGCCCGACTTCACTCTTCTCTCTGTCGTCTTTCATTCTCAATCCACCGCTGCATTAATTTTTTGGCCGTATTGCAGGTACGATTTAGAATCAGAAGCATGCACAAAATCTCCATCGCCGTGGTCAGATTCACCCCTCCATCTTCGCTGCTCTTCATAAATTGAGCTCAGCCATATAAGTCAGATGCCAAACCTCCTGATCTTGGTGTCGACACACTCACAGGTAAAATTTTCTCACCTTATGCCTTTAACTTCATCTCCGATCATAGTAGATTAGGGAAAAATGGAAGATGACTGTCTCACGTATGTATTCTCTATGTAGAAGCCTCAAGATCGAAGACGACGGTGTTTAGACGTGCAAGAAAGCACCACAGAGTTCAGATCTGATGTTTAAAAATAAGGAGGACACGAAGTTCTCAAATCCAAGATTGATCCACGCCTTTGTAACTATTTGTATCCTTGATATAAATTTTCCATTAGTTTTTTTTTTTTTATATTTTTTTATGGCAAGTAGAAATCTTAGAAGTTAAAGAAACGAGCGATAAAAAAGGGTTGTATCAACATCACCTCTTTAGTTCTACGAAAGGAACTAAATAAAACATTTTTCTTGAATCATATAAGCCTGCAAGAAGCAAAACAAGCTAAGAGTCATTTATACAATATAAACACATGAACTCTGTTCGAATTCTTACTCTTATTCTCTCTAATTTTTTGCTGTTTAGTTTGGACTCCCATCGCAGCATCATCATTTGCTCTTGCAGCTGCTTTTGATGCAAAGGTCCTCAGCCATGACATTTGAATCAAAATTCTGGTATGCCACTTGACCTTTGATGCAGTGCTTCCCCGTACTTTCCATTTGAGTGATTGTTATTTTTGTTCTCTGTAGTTTTTAGGTTTATGGATAAAATATCTGAGGCCTCTTTATTCTTCGATATGATTCCAATTTGGCACTGTATGATTTCTTTAAGAACATTTCAAATGAGTCTATTTGTTTCTGAGATGTGTGTTGTAAAATTCTCCTCTTTTTTTGGCTTCCTACTTTAGGGCTTATTAACTTTAGAATTTGTACCATAACGATTAATTGTTTTTACTTTTCTGAAAAATAGAAGTCTTCTTGGTCAGTCATTTTGCACTGGAATTCTTCTTAGTCGGTCATTTTTATCTGATGCGAAGACCTTTGTATCAATCATTGTTTCGGTTTATCAGTAGAAATGAATGACTTCTTTGTTATAAAACCCCTCATGCTGCTGAAGCACTTTTACTACTTTTTGAGGTATATGTAAATTTTCAAAGAAATCGCATGATACCAATAAATCAGAGGTTTAAACATAGTAAATCTTGCAAGCAATGTGTTGGAAGAGTTTTATGCTTCATAGAACAGTTTTGTTCTTAAAGGCTGTCAAAATTTGGGGTGTTGGTGGGATATTCAATTGGTGGTAGGTACTGGTGAAAAGATCAGATTTTGGTAGGATTTGTTGTTGGGAATCACATCTTTGCAATCACATTTTTTTGTTTTTCCCATGAACTTTGGTAAGATTTTGGTAGGACATAAATGAAGAGAACCTTCAAGACTTAAACTGCTGCCATCTTTCTGGTGTGCCTGATGTTTATGTTCGGTTGAATTTCAACTTCCCGGTAAGTTTATTATAAGCAATCTCATGGTGGTTTGGAAATAGCATTGACTATTTGTATAGTACAAACTTCTGTGTAGCACCTACTCTTCTACTTATGCTACAAGGAATCATGACTCAATTTTGAATCACTGTGCAGGCGCATTTTAGCCACACACTGACAGCTACTGCTGCACTATTAGGTACAATTAAACAATCATCATTCTCCAATTCATGTGAAAAACTCATATACATTGTATATAGTTGGGACTTTAAAAAATTCGCCATTTTGTTTGTACATAGGCTTTTAATGTAAATTCAATAGAATGTAGATCCAACTTAAAAACTTATTTTACCATGTCGATTCAGCTGCCTTGGTTGGTTTCTGAATAATTTAAAAATTGGTGTGTTAAACTATGGTTACGAATTTTAAACCCACCGTGGAGATCGGGCATTTTTGCTAGCATCAACTATAGTAAAGAGTAAGGTGTGCAGTAATATCAACTATTGTAACTTTTCTTGCTCGTTACATCGTAGTAACCACCATGTATTTGCCGATTACAATCAATCTAAGCCGAGAAGGAACTAAGAAACAATCAGTTTCAAATCGACAATCGTATTCTGACCACAAAGTAGAAAGGTATATCGAACTAAACGAGTAAATAATTGTCAGAATTGCATATTATAATTTATTTACTTTGTTGACCGAGATAATGCCTGCACCGACAAGCAAAGAGAAGTTGGCCCAGCCAACTACTCCTGTTCCAATCTGTGGTTTACTTTATTTCAACGGTTGAATAGTATAAGTCTCGGAAGAAGCTTCCTTAAATATTTAATTTAGCACTCCCGTCTATATCAGCATCTTCAATTCTAACAGTGTGAAATATCGCTGATGAAAGAATACATACAAAGATATAATATAAAAGAGAAACTTGCTTATATAATGATTATACAATGATGTCATTGTAACGGTATTTCAAACTAATCACATAGTATTTGATTTGAGATTACAATGCATTTTAAATTTCAACTTACCAATATAACAGTGTGTTATTGGCTTGAGACCGCCACAATAGCATCATTTTTTCATATACGTGAAAAAGTTGTAAACGAAAAGCTAGATAATTAGAGATCATGTAGAACACTTAAACATGCATGTATAAAGGAATGATAGCAAGTAGTAATACCATATCGTAGCTAGAGCTATTACTAAAAGTCTGGTATTCCCACCACCGCGTCTTGCGTAAAGTGAGATATTCATTGACTTCGTTCTTCATAAATAGATGTGTAGCAGGTTTTCCATCACAGCTATAATGCCAGCAATGGATTCCTCAAGATTTCTATTCTGCCTCTTTCCCATTCTGTTTCTCATGATTAATCAAGCCCTTGCTCAATATTGCATAGACGAAAAAGGAAACTATACCACCAATAGTACCTATCAGACAAACCTCAACCGCCTCCTCTCCTCCCTGCCCTCCAACGAAAACGGCAACGGGTATGGCTTTTACAATGCATCCTATCGCCTAAACTCGTCGAACGAGCACATTTATGCAATCGGACTTTGTAGAGGAGATGTCAAGGCGGAAGATTGCCGTAGCTACCTAAATAATTCCCGATATACTCTCCCTCAGAGTTGCCCTAATCGGAAGGAAGCAATTGCAATTGGTTGGTATGACGAAAATTGCATGTTACGCTACTCCAACCGCTCCATCTATGGCGTCATGGAAACTGAGCCTTCGCGGTATTACTGGAACATAAATAACATATCATCGTCCGACCTGGATGGATTCAACCAAGAGCTGAGGAAGCTACTGGACAGCATAAGAAGTGAAGCTGCAGCTGGCGGTTCTCTTCGGAAATTTGCATTCGGAAACACAAGTGCCCCATCTTTCCAAACAATATTTGCACTAGCGCAATGCACGCCAGACATATCACAGCAAAGTTGCAGTGATTGCTTAGTTGGGGCTTTTGCATATATCTCCCAATTTTACGGGAAAGTAGGTGGGGGAGTTAATAGACCTAGCTGTTACTTTAGATTCGATCTTTACCCCTTCTATGACCCTACAACTGTCAAACAACTGCCATCTCCGCCACCAATAACACCACCAATGCGTTCTCCACCACCATCAACCAATACCACAAACACTTCACAAGGTACGTACGCACAACTTATATGTACACTCCATTATATACGCGGATGACTGTATATTTACTTGACACTGATCTCAAAATTTAATTGATCAATGGGAACTCCTCTCTTTGATAGATCAATCACTTAAACATTTTATTTAGAATCTCATGTGATTAGAGAAGATATATTTCTGATTTTACTTTGCAGGATCGAAGAGCAGCAAATCTCGGACTGTCATCATTATTGTTGTGCCAATTATTGCTTCTTTGGTACTAGTAATGTTCGTGGGCATTTGTCTAAGAGTACGGAAGGCAAAGAACAAGCTTCAAAGCAATTTAATTCCAGGTACGTACACAGTAACATTAATTTAACACAATTTGCTTCAAGTGGGAAGCCTAGTACTGTTATGTCATCTAGATCTAATTATGTTACATATGAAATTTTTGTTAAAATTGTACTGCAGGCGAAGATGTGGGCGAAATTGGAAGTGCAGAATCCTTGCAATTTGATTTTGACACCATTAGAATTGCCACAGATGACTTTTCTGAAGCCAATAAACTGGGACAAGGGGGATTTGGTTCTGTTTACAAGGTACTATATAACACATCTATTGAAGATAAGATTCTCACATCATACCTTACAAAATAAAATACAATATATAGTGATTGTTCCACTATTGATCATAACACAGAGGCCGGCTTTATTGTGAAAAAACCTAACCTGCCAATCTTAACAACATGATGATATATATGGGCAACATCACCAATTTCATGTATATATTCCTTGAATGCAACCTTTTCGTTTTGATACTCTTTCAGGGTAGGTTATTCAATGGACAAGAAATAGCAGTGAAAAGGCTTCTCCGTAAATTCTGGACAAGGAGATTTGGAGTTTAAAAATGAGGTCTTGTTAGTGGCAAAGCTTCAACACCGAAACTTAGTTAGGCTCTTGGGTTTCTGCTTGGAAGGAGTTGAAAGGCTTCTTATTTATGAGTTTATCCCTAATGCAAGTCTGGACCACATCATATTTGGTATTTATGCTTCAATGTTCTTTTTGAACAATTTTAGCTTTAACTTCAAAACTTTACCATAAAATCTCATTCTTGTAACATACAAGAAACATTGTAACCTTGGTTTGAATTGAACATGCAGACCCAATCAAGCGCGCACAATTGGATTGGGATAGGCGCTACAAAATCATAGTAGGCATTACTCGAGGGCTCATTTATCTTCATGAGGATTCGCGGCTTAGAATTATTCATCGTGATCTCAAAGCCAGTAATATCTTGATAGATGAAGAAATGAGTCCCAAGATATCAGATTTTGGCATGGCAAAATTGTTTGGGGTTGATCAAACACAAGGCAATACCAGTCGAATTGTGGGGACCTAGTAAGTACTCGACGAGGCTACATGGCTTATATTATAATTGTGTTAATCTATATCAATAATCCAAAGTTCTCATCTAAGTTAGTGATCATAAAACCAACATTTATTATTCTTGTATCGATATGCAGTGGATATATGGCTCCAGAATATGCGATGCATGGGCATTTTTCTGTTAAGTCGGATGTCTATAGTTTTGGTGTCTTAGTTTTGGAGATAGTGAGCGGACAGAAAACTAATTCCTTTCGTCATGGCGAGAACGTGGAGGATCTTCTAAGCTATGTAAGTACTTAAACTATATGCATAATGCAACCAAGAAAAATAATTTATCTCTAACTATATTTCTACGAATTTCACAACGCAGGCATGGAAATGTTGGAAGGAAGGGACAGCTTCAAACCTAATAGATCCCACATTGACGAACGGTTCAAGAAATGAAATAATGAGATGCATCCATATTGGGTTGCTATGTGTGCAAGAAAATATAGCCGATAGGCCAACCATGAATGCTATTGTTCTAATGCTTAGTAGTTACTCAGTCACACTTCCAGTACCCTCACAACCAGCATTTTTCAGAGATAGTAACGTTGGATTTGACATGACTTTGGGATGGAAGAATAGTTCGGAGGTGATTACAACCGGGTCGGATCGATCCAAGAGCAGCTCTGTCAAAGCACCAGAAAATGACGTTTCATTGATCACCGAAGTATATCCTAGATAACTTCTTAAGATGAAAACTGCATTTTTTTTAAAGATTATAATGTGTAATTTACCATTCATTTCGTCATTTTTCTTTTCAATGGTTTAGGTAATTTGCAATAATGCTTGTAATGTATAAGAGATAGACTAAGAGTTGTTTTGGGACCAGTCTACCAATCACGGTGGAAATTTAACCAATCAAACGAGGACTTTGATTAATTGGAATTGAATTTTTTCCTCTCCTATTTCTCTCTCCTTTCATTTTGATTTTTTTTTTTTTCAAAAGTAATTATCTAACTGCTTGGAGCTGTGCCACATATTTAATAAGCCTTTTTTTTTTTATTTATTGTTTTTGTTCCACAATCATTCTTCTTCTCCATCCTTGTTCACGCCACCACTTAACCTTCCACCTCTTGCACACACCGGCCACGGTTTGACCATCTTCTCTCTCTATTGGTGTTGAAAAGATTCAAACATTTGATGAAAAAATTTGGCGTTCATGGTTTGTTGATTCAAATGGGTTTGAATAAAAGCAATAAAAAAAAATAAAATAAGGCTCATTGAATATGTGGCTTAACTTCAAGCCAAAAGATTTCTTTTCAACGGTCTTAGCTGAAAGGAGGGGATAAGAGCCTGATTAATTTGGCAAGTCGCCCACCACTCCCATCTCTATCAACCTTCTATGACTAATCTTCATCACATGCGTTGCATAAAATGAGACCTTTTTTCACTTCATATGCAACATTGACACAAACATTTTGCTGTGTTTTTAACCATACTGTGTCTTCGTCAGAAATGATTTTTAATTTGCAAGAATTTTTATAAGAATTATTGAATGAAGATCTAAAAAATAAACGGTTTTGACTATAAAATAAAATACTATGGAATTAGTCCAAACACATAACGTCATCTTAAGCTATTGACCTTTTATCGCATGAGCGCTTGTATATACATTTTTTTCCTTTTGACTAGAGTTAGTAACTAATTGGCTGGGTGGAGTGAAATGTATGCTGCAAAGAAATCATGACTAGTTCAACTAGTTAATTGTCATTTTACCTTCACCTAGGGATGGGCAACGGTTATGGCAGGCGGGTAACCGTGATTATTTACCCGTAACTATTTATGCTCATACCCACATAACTTTGGGATGGAAGAATAGTTCGGAGGTGATTACAACCGGGTCGGATCGATCCAAGGGCAGCTCTGTCAAAGCATCAGAAAATGACGTTTCATTGATAACCGAAGTATATCCTAGATAGCTTCTTAAGATGAAAACTGCATTTTTTAAAAGATTATAATGTGTAATTTACCATTTATTTGGTCATTTTCTTTTCAATTGTTTAGGTAATTTGCAATAAGGCTTGTAATGTATAAGAGACAGACTAAGAGTTGTTTTGGGACCAGTCTACCAATCGCGGTAGAAATTTAACCAATCAAACGAGGACTTTGATTAATTGGAATTGAATTTTTCCCCCTCCTATTTCTCTCTCCTTTCATTTTGTTTTTTTTCAAAAGAAATTATCTAACTGCTTGGAGCTGTGCCACATATTTAATAAGCCTAATTTTTTTTTATTGTTTTTGTTCCACAATCATTCATCTTCTCCACCCTTGTTCACGCCACCACTTAACCTTCCTCCTCTTGCACACACCGGCCACGGTTTGACCATCTTCTCTCTCTATTGGTGTTGAAAAGATTCAAACATTTGATGAAAAAATTTGGCGTTCATGGTTTGTTGATTCAAATGGGTTTGAATAAAAGCAATAAAATAAAGTCAGCTGATCGTAGCTTTCCAAGCATATAAGGCTCATTATCTAATTCATTCTGAGCTGTCCGTAACTTACTTCCAAAGTCAGCTGATCTGCACAGGCAGTTTTGACGAATTTGTTACTAAAATCCCACTTGTGCTATTTTTCTTTTCTTTGCTTGACAAATCCCACAAAACACAAAAACAAAGTAAATAGCTCAAAAATATAAGGAACTAACTAAGAAAAGACAAGTGAATTTGATGTAAAATATATATAAATATGACCTTATTAAGGAATTGCTAGCCCGAGTGGATGTGACGCAAGGGCTAACGTCATCCTAGCATCAACCCAATTTTATATTTTTTTTTCTGTTAGGTGCGTGCACCTCACCCGCGCGTGGGAGCGCATCAGCCGACAGCTTTTCAGTGTATGGGGCCCACGTCGCAGTCTGTTAAGGTTACCGTTCAATCTCAACGGCTCTTTAAATTGGACCGTCTGATTTGCAACGATAATAAAAACAAAAAAATCTTATTTAATATCAACCGTTGGATCTGAGATCAACAGTTGATATTATTCTGCTTTATAAATAAATAAAAAGAAAAAATTGTTTTAAAATAAAGAAAAGTTACCGTTGTAACACGTGGCACAATCTGGGGTGTTGGAATTTAATTTTTTTTTTAATCCAACGGTAGAGATTAATTAGTTCAATAAAAAATTTAAAAAAAATCTGAAATTTTTTTAGAAAAATTGTTTTTACTTTTCGGAAATCCATCACCAACGAGTACGATTAAAAATCTTATCGGAAATCCATCACCAATAATTGTCTTTTCGGATTTTATGACAAGTGGCGCAATGAGAACGATTAAAAATCTTATCCGAAATTACAAATAAAATTATTTTGTATTATTTTATAGTTTTTCGGATAATGACACGTGGCACAACGAGAACGATCAAAAATCTTATCCGAAATTACAAATAAAATTATTTTGTATTATTTTATAAATAAAAAAAATACTAATATTTTATTACTTATTACTAGGGTTATTGAAGTGCAATGGTGGAGATGCAAAAGGCGATTACTGTTCATTAAGGGCAGTTACTGTTCACTGGATGGATAGCATAGTGTATTGCCTGGGGGAGGGTTCCCACGCTGGAATTGCTCTAAGGATGATTGCTTAGTAAACACTTTTAAGATCACATTATGTGTGTCACTAATAGAAATAAGTATGTTAATCAGCAATTAAGTAATAATTCAATCATCAATAACCACGTTATATGATTTACAAAATGTAATTTAGATAGATTCCTTAACATTACCGTTTCCACTAATCAAGACTAGAAAAGACTAACTGGAAAGGTTCAAGTAGGCAAGGACCCAAACAGCAACAATTCACTGCTCATTCTCCGCCGCGTGCATGATATATATTTGACAGACCAAAAACAAATCTCCTTAGGTCTGGGTCTTTCTTCATATAAAGCGTTCAAGATGACGATGGATTTGGTGCTAATTAATTACGTCCTGCCAATCAAACAATACCAGCATGCATACATGACATAAGGAATTAGGGTTTATCAAGTTAATCTATCAGCCATCTGGACTTCCGCTTTTGCCCATTGACAGTGACATTCAAAATGGTTCATGGTTTTGATTTTCTCATATTATATTACAAGGTTTTTGAATCATATTAATTTATATTTTGAGTTTTAATGATAAGGACAAAATAAATGGTAAAGTAAATAGTATCAAGATTGACTTTTTAGTGTAAAAATGTAATTTTTCGTTAAAGTAAAAAGTACTATAGACTTTTTGTTAAAATTCCCTTAAAATAAAGTAAACCACAGATTGGAAATGGAACAGAAGTCGTTGGCTGGGTCGACTTCTCTTTGCTTCTCGGTGCATGCATTCTCTCAGTCAACAAAGTAAATCAATTATACTATGCAATTCTGACAATTATTTACTCGTTTGGTTCGATATACCTTCCTACTTTGTGGTCAGAATACGATTAATGTAAGATGATAAGGCTGGCAAGGGTCGGGCTAGAATGATTGTTTCTTAGTTCTTTAGTTCCTTAGTTCCTTAGTTCCCTTCGGCTTGGCTTAGATTGATTGTAATCGGAAGATTAAGGTATCAGGAAAGCAACCCCACAATGGTTGTGGTTTAGATTAATTAAAAAATTAATTAATTTTTAATTTTTAAAAATATTTCTTAATTTTTGACAAATAAAAGTATTATTGTGACCATGTTCGTGATATTTATTTTGTAACAATTAATCAGCCATCCTTGCTTGAGATGTGTCAGTTGTTGTGACGATAATATTGCTGCACACCTTACTCTTGCATCATATTTGTGTTTATTTATGATATTAAGATTGAATTTATTGATAGATAATCAAACACACAAGTAAATTTATATGCGTGCATAAAAAGAAAAATAATGTGCATAAATAGTTTCCGTTAACAAATTTGAGCCATTTACTAGAAGAATGAATCACACCATTTAGCACCACTAACAAGTTTGAGTCATCATGAATAATAGAAAGGAAAAATGGAAAATTAGAAATGTTGAGGAAACGGTTGCTGGCAATTTACTTTGGCCTTTGATCTGTAAAGGGAATGGAAAGCTATAACTAGCTAGACTACTGTAGTAAGAATGAAGTCATTGAAATCGTGTTTAGATCGAGATGCGAGCACCAGATGTTTTGAATTTTAAGGACTAATTGAATAGTATCCGGAAATTCAGATATAAATCTTCACACCATGTAGCACCTATCACAGTAAGAATCAATAGCACCTTTAGAAGAAAAATGAATCCAAAGGGCTAAAATACATTATAAATTCAGATATAAATTTTTCCTAAAAAGAAATTCAGATATAAATCTTCAAGCACTATCGAGGATAGACTTTAGTACGTTATCATGGAAACCTCATCTTCTGGTGTTTGACACAGTTGCTCTTAGATCGATCCAACTAGCCGGATGTCACCCTGAATTATTTTCCCGTCTCAAGGACATGTCAGATCCAATTCTACCGAGCTTATAAAACGGCCTATTGTGAAGGTACTGGAAGAGTGACTGAGTAACTATTAAGCATTAGGACTATAGGATTCTTGGTTGGCCTATCAGCTGTATTTTCTTGTATGCATAATAACCCAATGTGGATGCATCTCGTCACTTCAGTTCTTGAACTAGCCCTCATTGTGGGATCTATTAGATTTGAAGTTGTCCCTCCCCTCCAACTTTTACATGCCTGCAACCATTAATTCGTGATAATTTGTAGAAATATAATCAGTGATAAATTAATTATTTGTTTCTTGGTTGCATTACGTTTCAGTGACACCAAAACTACTATCTGTGGGTGCAAAAATTAAGGCTCAAGCAATGAGCCACTTCCCATGAATCCTAAATTTGGGGGAATGGAGCTAGAATAAAGGAGCATCATCGAACAGTTTTATGGAAATTGAAACATGGAGAAATACAAGGAGTGTGGAACTGGAGTCCAAGCATTTTATGCCCATAAAAAGGCTAATAATCAAACAAGAACGGGGGGAGGAGAGAGGTAGGAGATCATTCTCTAGTTTACAAGTATCCTGAACAAACACTAACTTGAGCGTCGGAGTGTTTTATTGCAGGTCCTCCTCCTCTCTCAGTGATGGTGAGCGAAGATGGAGTTTAAAACTTCTCAACGTGTTTAAGATTACTTGTTGGAGGAGAATTGAAGTACTTGAATTTTTCTACTCGAACACAGAACACTGTTTATTTTAACAAAGCTTAGAAGATCCCCTCATTTTGTCCATGATGAAAGCGGTTACACACCAGAATTATAGACATCCGACTTAATGGAAAAGTGCATCACATACTCTGAAGTCATAAACTACACCTCCATAAATAGAATGTTGTTTTCATCAAATCCTCGAAGGATATCCCGTACATTTTTTGTGTTCCGTACCCCCTTGACGGATATCTCATGCAAAATTAAAGATTTGAACGAAAACTTATATTATTTTTTTCTGTTAACAGACGCATTTTAATGCATATAGTGAAACACTCAAAGTACACAAAAAAAGTCTAACAACTATACTGGAACAAAAACTTATAACCATAAAGAACTCATCACAGTTACAATTAAAAAAGTAATTAAACTAATCCCATTACATGAAGCTCTACATAAGCTATTCAGAGTCAAGATTAAGCTAGCTTAGTCTGACAGAAATAAAAAAATAAAAACTAAACTAGCGTTGCTAATTAATTACAAGTGTGATCATGATTAAACTACATTGCTCTTTGAAGAACAGAAAACCTGAAGATGTACTTGGAAGTTTTCCAGTCCCAGTCAAGGTAAAGACCGATTTCGTCATTTTCCTTCAAGCCTCTCCGAACTACAAACTCCGGTCTTCAATCTCCATTCAGGACGTAAAAATCCCCATAATTTCAATGCTTAAAAGTTAACTCAAGCCGGTTGCAAGTATCCCAGTCCACAACTGTAACTGATAAACCCTCTTTACTGTCGACCATCTTGGCTAACTTGTCGTCCAAGTAAGATATAACGTGTTTTCGCATTGCCTCTTTTGGCATCAACAGTCTACTCAGCTCTCCGATGTCGCTCGCCGCTAGCCTCTTCCTGATTTTCCAAATAGAGCTGTAGTCCCAGGTCGGATCCCATAGATACAGATCGGTGGAGGATTCGTGTCCTCCGCGAGGATCATTCAAACTACTGCAAAGGCCAACACCGAACAGTCGTACTTTTGAAGGGTGGTGGTCTTCTTCTTCTAGTTTCATTGCTAATTTTTCGATTGAACGTAAATGCTTGGAAAGTGTGGAAGATAAGAGAAGCACACTATTGGTATATATAAAGATTTAATCATGCTTGGATTAGGAAAGTATTGGCTTCCTAATTTCATCAGGAAACTTTTCCTTTTGTTTCATCTTTCCCTTTCTAATTATTCCTGGTTCGGGTAGGTATTTTGTTTTAAATTTCGAATTCCGTTTGGGCCTGGGTTGGTCTCTTTGCGGCGTGGCCCGCAATACGTATCCAGTTGGGCTCCCTTCGAGCTGTCCAATTCCTTGGACCTGGGTATGAATCAGATTTAGGTTTTTTTTATTTTTATTTTATTAAATTATTATGGACGTTTGAGGTGTTAAAATTCCTCACTTTTAATTTAATTTTTTTAACGAAGGTGTCGAAACTGTTATATTAATTTAAGGAAGATGAGAGTTTTGAACTTGGAATGCACGAGCAGAAACTCAATACCCTATTCACTAAGATATTGAACCATATGCAAACATTATTTGGTTCTTGCTATATGAAGAGTGGTCTTACAAAATAAATTTTTGTCAAACATTTTATAAAAGATTCTCTTATCTTAAACGAATTCAAATATATTTGTCAAATTATATATCTTAAATTCAAGGTCGTTGAATTCAGCTGACTACAATAACCGTGGCTCCACCACTGGATTAAATCGTACAGTAATCCTTATAGACAAACTCGATAGGAATTTAATCAAACACTTTGCTTCTCACCTTAAAAGAACTCAAATATTGAGATGAAATTATATATACCTTAACCCGAGATTATTGAAAAGAAATGCATATTATTAGAGTAATCAATATAGCCAAAAATTAACTCTTAATTTCAAAAATGTTACTTTTTGTAAAAACTTTCAAATATATCCAAAATTTCACTTAAATAGATACAAATACCCTCAAATTTAACAATTAAATAAATTAAAGGCTTTTTAGCTATTGTCGCCTCAAGCTCCGGTCCAACTTCACCTTCGCTTCTACTCTCCACCACCACAACCCTATCCTCTTCGACGCTTTCATCACCGACATTGAGTGCCACCGCGATTATCGCAAGTGGGAGCAGCAAAATTTCAATCATGCCTTCTACGCCTTTTTTGTTTTTTTTTTTACTAATATCATTTTTAGTTTTAAATATAAAAATAGTTTTTAAAGTTAATCCATATGTCATTATATGATTGTATTTGTGAGACTCACATGGCGCCACATCATCACACTAACAGAGCAATTAACAGATTTTTAATGAAAAAACTAAAATGATCATGATGGACAAATTCAAATAAATACTAAAATGATTCACGATAGACTAATTCAAGAACACTACTATTGATTATCATTAATTATTAAGGACTAGATAAAGGAGTTATGTCAATGTCACAAATCAATTTCGGTAAAAAGCCTTTAATTTATTTGATTGTTAAATTTGAGGGTATTTGTGTATATTTAAGTGGAATTTTTGATATATTTGAAAGATTTTATAAAAAATGACATTTTTGAAATTAAAGGTTAATTTTTGGCTATATTTGATAAATATTCGTAATCCTTATTACATTGGTTTTAATGATTACAAATTCAAGTACTTACAAACAATTACTACACTTGCTAAATGTATGTCAAAAATGAAACAAAATTGAACATGCATTTTCACAAATCGCTTCCATACTCTTAAAAAAAATATGAATGCTGATGACAAGCATAGCAACAATAGGAATCCCAAGAACGATGATGGTGATACATTTGTTGTTATGTTACTCGTATTATTTCCTGCAAAAATCACAAGGGTGTTAGTCAAAGAAGTAATTACGCAGATATAAAGAGTACATTGTCTTCTTTTGTTTTTAATTTTTTATGAACTTTCAATATAGTTTCGATATCTCCTATCGAGTTTGATTGCATTGGATAAAAGTTGTAGTTCTCAACCATCATAAACCATTACCTCTGTAGATTGTATGATTTTCCATTTTTGACCTGTAAATTGTTCGGGATCGAAGATTTCTGTGCTATAAAATGCAAAACTTGGAGGCATTCATGACACTCTTGGTTTATTTTTAGCAATGTTATGTATATCGTTGTTTAGCAGTATTTTGACCTTCTATTGACGATCGAGATGCTAGTGAATTTGTTCGACAGGGGGTTAAGAAAGTTCCGAAGCTTGGATTCGGAGTATAATGAAAGTAGCAACTACAAAATTTGTGTTTGATATTTTTCTTCCCTTGCTTGGGATATTGTTATTAACATGGTAGTTTGAATCCCATGTAATTTCCAGATACAAAATCTCTCCACACTGCAAGAGCCCCAAAGGTAGTCTTCAGAACAGTGCTCAAAGCCATCACTGTACTAACTGAGAACACAATTAGAGAAGCCCTTCCATACACTTTGATTGCTCTCTGCAGCACCACCAGTCCGAGAAGTGATGCAACGAAGCACACGATGGAGAAGATGAGTGCAGTATCTGCATGCTCCATGTTGAATAAGAAGAGTATCCAAAATAACTCTAATGATCTCAAGAAGAAGAAAATAGAGCACACTCTTAAAGAAAGCTCACAAAACAAACTAATTAGCAAAGTTTTTCTTATTTAGCTCTAGGCTTTGTTTTTCCTTGGATGATATACAATGCTTGGGGACT